>NW_026943825.1:2220000-2293168 GCF_035594765.1 Anolis carolinensis
GAAAGATATAAAGATTTACACTGCAGTGTACAGCCAGAACTCGTTAAACTAATGGATATTCACAGAGTGGCTGTACCGTTGTTATATATATACAGTAGAGTCTCACTAATCCAACACTCGTTTATCCAACGTTCTGGATTATCCAAGCCATTTTTGTAGTTAATGTTTTCAATATATCGTGATATTTTGGTGCTAAATTCATAAGTACAATAATTACTACATAGCATTACTGCATATTGAACTACTTTTTCTGTCAAATTTGTTGTATAACATGATGTTTTGGTGCTTAATTTGTAAAATCATAACCTAATTTGATGTTTAATAGGCTTTTCCTTAATGCCTCCTTATTATCCAAGATATTCGCTTATCCAACATTCTGCTGGCCCGTTTATGTTGGATAAGTGAGACTCTACTGTATATACTTGTTGTGCCCGGCCACGCGTTGCTGTGGCTTTTTTTAGGTGGTTCCGTGTCTTTTTGGGGGGGGGGGGGATCCTTTGTTGGGAGGTGTTAGGTGGCCGTGATTGTTTCCTGGATGCAATTCATTTGCTTTCAGAGTGTTGCTCTTTATTTTGTGTTTTGAGATGAAAGAGTGATGAGTACCAAATGAGTTTGGACCTTCAAAGAGTGGGTGTTTCCCTGTTTTGCGGGGGGGGGGGGTATGAGCGTAAGAACATAGAGACGTAGATGAGAGGTTGTGTTGTCAATTTTCTAGGTTAGGGGGACTTTAGTTTTGTTGTTTTGCCCGGTGGAGTGACACCATTATCCTTATATATATATATATACTAGCTTTGCCCGGCCACGCGTTGCTGTGGCTTATGGGAATCCTTTGTTGGCCAGGTGGAATAGCAGTGAATAGCCTTGCAGCCTCAAAGCCTGGCCGTTTTCTGGAGTAGCTGGAGCTTTTTGATGTATGAACGTAGAGGCATGGATGAGGGGTTGTGCTGCCAGGTTTAGTGTTTCTGGGATGTGTAGTTTTGTTGTTTTGTCCTAGGCCGAAACGCCATTACCCTTTTATATATATAGATAAGAAAGACGGTAAGGAAAGAGTTCAAACCGAGATGATAAAAATGGGCACTATTTTGGCTTGTGTGTGGCTCTTTTCTCTCTTTCTATCATGCACAGTCCCTGGGAGGAATCCAAATGCTGGAGGGAACAAGGGCTGTTTTGTTTCCCTGCCTGAGCAACCAAGAGGGAAAGAGACTTGCTTGTCTCAGCGAAAGCCGCCTCGCTTTTTCTTGCCCGGAGTCCTCGGCATGAACCGGTGGCAAACAAATTGTCCTTTTCTGAACAGTCGGGCTCTTTGGGTCTCCTGACAGGTATCTGCCTTGACATTGCTGGTTGGAGTCAGCAGAAGCAAAAGGCTCCCTTTGCTTTCCCTCCTCCTTTGAGTGAGTTCAGGACAAAGGAGCAGAAAGGCAGGCCGAAGGAGAGAAGGAAAAGAAGAGACATCAGCAATTTTATTTATTATTATCAAAAGGCCCAAAAGCAGGCAGGTGGAAACTTCCATTGATTCCAAAGCCAAATGAGTTAGGGTTGTTCTATGTTGTCCAGGCCGTCTGGCCATGTTCCAGAAGCATTCTCTCCTGACGTTTTGCCCACATCTATGGCAGGCATCCTCAGAGGTTGTGAGGTATGGAGAAAATAAGCAAAGAAGGTTTATATATATACTAGCTGTGCCCAGCCACACGTTGCTGTGGCGAAGTATGGTGGTATGGGAAATAAAAGTATTGAGGAATTGGTGGTAGTTAAAGTAAAGGGTAAAGGTTTTACCTTACATTAAGTCCATTATAAATGGTTTATATAGCTGTGTGGAAGGGCCTTGAGTCTACACTGCCATATAATCCAGTGCAAATCAGATAATCTGTGGAAGAGGCCTAAGTGAGGCCTAACTCTGCCTGTCCCCTGAACTGAGTGGGTTGCAAGGAGACCAAGTGGGCGGAGCTTAGCCTTCTAACTGGCAGCAATTTGATAAAAACAATTATTCCTCTCCCTCTAATTAGGACTTTATTTTTCTTTTCTTTTTGTTGTATGAACGTAGAGGCATGGATGAGGGGTTGTGCTGCCAAGTTTAGTGTTTCTGGGATGTGTAGTTTTGTTGTTTTGTCCTAGGCCAAAATTTCATTACCCTTTTATATATATAGATATATCTGTGGAAAGTTCAGGGTGAGAGAAGTACTCTTGTCAGTTGGAGGCCAGTGTGAAAGTTGTAGTTGTTTTTTTTTAAAAAAAAATAATTTTTATTAGAATTATAGATAGTCTAAACAGTGAAAGTGTGAGAACAATTATATTTATAGCAAAGAAGGGTGAAAGAAGTAAGTAGAACCCGAAAAAGAGATAAGTAAATAAAGAGGAGCGAGAGAAAAATAAAATAAAAATAAGAACAGAACTGATACATTTATATATATATATATATACACAGTAGAGTCTCACTTATCCAACACTCGCTTATCCAACATTCTGGATTATCCAACGCATTTTTGTAGTCAATGTTTTCAATACATCGTGATATTTTGGTGCTAAATTCGTAAATACAGTAATTACTACATAGCATTACTGCATATTGAACTACTTTTTCTGTCAAATATGTTGTAAAACATGATGTTTTGGTGCTTAATTTGTAAAATCATAACCTAATTTGATGTTTAATAGGCTTTTCCTTAATGCCTCCTTATTATCCAACATATTCACTTATCCAACATTCTGCCGGCCCGTTTATGTTGGATAAGTGAGACTCTAATGTACTTGTATTATTTTCCTGTATTTATTATTATTATTTACAGTATTTATTTATTTACAGTATTTATATACAGTATATATTTATTATTATTATTATTATTATTATTATTATTATTATTACATGTATTATTTTACTCTATTATTATTAAAGGGATACATAAGCACATTTACATTGAAGAAGATGAGACTAATGATTTGATCAGAGTTGGACAGTCTTATCTTAAACTTGAGCTTTATGTAAATATTCAAAAACATTTAACCTACGGATGCTTCAATTAATGTAATTTTATTGGTATCGGTTTTTATTTCTGAAATTTACCACCCTTGGCTTATACTGGAGTCAATGTTTTCCCAGTTTTTTTTTCGTGGTGAAATTAGGTGCCTTGGCTTATATTTGGGTCGGCTTATACTCGAGTATATACGGTAATGTAATTTTATTGGTATCTATTTTTATTTCTGAAATTTACCACTCTCGGCTTATACTGGAGTCAATGTTTTCCCAGTTTTTTTGTGGTAAAATTAGGTGCCTCGGCTTATATTCGGGTCGGCTTATACTCGAGTATATATGGTAGTGTAATTTTACTGGTATCTATTTTTATTTCTGAAATTTACCACCCTTGGCTTATACTGGAGTCAATGTTTTCCCAGTTTTTTTTTCGTGGTGAAATTAGGTGCCTTGGCTTATATTCGGGTCGGCTTATACTCTAGTATATACGGTAATGTAATTTTATTGGTATCTATTTTTATTTCTGAAATTTACCACCCTTGGCTTATACTGGAGTCAATGTTTTCCCAGTTCTTTTTTCGTGGTGAAATTAGGTGCCTTGGCTTATATTCGGGTCGGCTTATACTAGTATATACGGTAATGTAATTTTATTGGTATCTATTTTTATTTCTGAAATTTACCACTCTCGGCTTATACTGGAGTCAATGTTTTCCCAGTTTTTTTGTGGTAAAATTAGGTGCCTCAGCTTATATTCGAGTCGGCTTACACTCGAGTATATACGGTACTTTATTAACTTGGCGTGACCTGCGTTGGGATGAATTTTGTCTGGAGTGTGACCATTATGGAATGGGATTTATCCAAATTTGAGGAAACCAGTGCTGATGGAGGGGGCCTAAAAGTGGTAGTCTTGAAGATTTGATCTTGCTTGATTTTACTTACCATATTCCATCTCACTCATTCACAAACACTATAACGTAGAAATAAAAGATGCTGTTGAACCGTGGAACCCACAGAAAGGGAGCATCTCTTTAAGTTTAGAGACTTAAGTGCTTTTTAAAAAAGTATTTTTCCTTTCCTTTTTTTTGGACATAATGTTGAGGAAGGAGCCACGAAACCTGCTGCTTTGTCAAGGTTCATTATGTTCTTGGGTTGTCGCGAACAATAACGTTAAAGTTCAGGGACCAGGGCTTTTGTAACAAGGAAAACCACAAAACGCGTAGTTTTGCTTGAAAGAAGATCGGCGACAACCTTTGCATTGTCTGGCGTAAAATCCGTCCATTTGCTCCGGATTCCCAGACAGGTGCGGCAACGGCGTGCCAGGGAAACTGTTTCAACTGTTTCAACAGCAACCGCAAAAACGGGGTCCCAGGGACAAAAGAGCACAACACAGAAGAAACACTTTTGGGTCAGATGAACTATTCTTCCATGTAGTCCAGCATCAAGGCCTATTCATTTTAGAACCCCAAAATATTTTTTCCAAGCTCTGCTCCATCTAGATCTAGATCTATAGATAGCTAGTAACCAGCTGCTATAAATCACTACTGACCAAGAGGTCATGAGTTCGAAGCCCGGGTCGGGTTAAGCCTCCGACCATTTAAAAAAAAGAAAAGAAAAAAGCCCCGGCTTGCTGTTGACCTAGCAGCCCCGGAAGACAGTTGCATCTGTCAAGTAGGGAAAATTTAGGTACGCTTTATGCGGGAGGCTAATTTAACTAATCTACAACACCATAAAACTGCTCACGAGGAAAAGAATGAGGAAGAACAGCCACCAATGGACGGTGAAGCAACAGCTCCCCCTGTGGCCAGAATCGTGAAGCTGGAAAGATGTTAAAAAATGCCTCTGTGTCTGTCTAAAACTGAATGTTGTTTGTCTGTTGGCATTGAATGTTTGCCATATATGTGTTCATTGTAATCCGCCCTGAGTCCCCTTCGGGGTGAGAAGGGCGGAATATAAATACTGTAAATAAAATAAAATAAATATATCTATATTCTATATCTGGACCAAACTTGGCACACTGCCTCATCATGCCCAACTGAGCATACAGGCAGGGTTTCGGGGTGATTGTTCTTTGGCTCTGGGAGTTGTAGTTCACCCATATATAGTCAGTAGGCATGTCCGATCGATGAAAAAAAATGTTTCAATTCTCGTTTCTAAAGTAGGGGGCGCTGGCGCTTCGATATAGAAAGTATTTCCGATTTTTTCACCCAAAAATGTCAGATATTTCCGAAAATTCGTAATGATTCTAAATGTTTCTAAAATGGCAGACGCGCATGCGCAATCGCCCAAAAAAAAAAAAAAGGAACCTGGGGGGGGGGGGACTTTTACAGGGCTCTCCCACCCTCATTTCTTGAGCTATCCTCATCAACCCTAGCCCCCACCTTTGCGTCCATTGTGGAAGCTTCTGATTGGCTGGGGAGCGGCAGCCATGTTAGGCTGCGCTAAGCTCCCATTCAAGGTAGGTGGCAGAAACAAAAAAAATTTTTAAATATATTTTTGAAAATATATTTAAAAACATTTGTGGGGAAAAATTAATGAAACATTAAGAGACAATTACAGAATGGGCCAACAATAGTTCAAATTACTTTGCTGGTTGTGCTGTGAGACAATGTCTCGGAATGCGTATCAAAAAGCAAGAACAATCCGAAATAATTCCGATATACGATTCAAAACGATATTTTGGACATGTCTAATAGTCAGCACTGAACCCAGCCAACTTCGGATCTGGACCAAACTTGGCACACTGCCTCATCATGCCCAACTGAGCATACAGGCAGTGTTTTGGGGTGATTGACCTTTGGCTCTGGGAGTTGTAGTTCACCCTTATACAGACAGCACTGAACCCAGCTGATGACGGATCTGGACCAAACTTAAGTGATATTTCCTCACATCCCCAAACAACTCAATGCCGTCTACTAATAACCCAGGCACCGCCGGGTCCCCAAGCTAGTTCCATAATAAAAGTGAAAACCCATATGTGTGTATGTGGCACAGGTGTCTGTTCATACAGACAGCCTCCGGCCTCCACAAACAGGTTATAGTTCCCAGTGCTGAGGAGCCACCAAGTCACTCTTTTCCACTGACATTGCGATTACAGCGAGAGCCATGAACATGTATCCCAACCCCTGCCAATGTCCTTCCCAAACACTACGACCCACCACCCAAAAAATGCTTTCATTTGGGGACCATTTCATCCTAGATTTTGCATTTTCTTCCACCACAGGCAGGCATCCCTAAAAACAGGGCTGAAAAACTAGGCTTATACTCGAGTATATATGGTAATTCTACCGTGTAGATGCACCCTGTGCTTTCCTTCATATGGAAGAAGCAGGAAGGGTCTCAGTGGGGGCCGCACCCCAAATGGCCCTGGTCGTGGCACAACTTCTACAGATGGCTTTCCACCAACATTTGCTACCGTGTTTCCCCGAAAATAAGACAGTGTCTTATATTAATTTTTTGCTCCCAAAGATGCTCTAGGTCTTATTTATTTATTTTATTTTATTTACAGTATTTATATTCCGCCCTTCCCACCTCAAAGGGGACTCAGGGCGGATTACAATGAACACATATATGGCAAACATTCAATGCCAACAGACAAACAACATATATAGACAGACACAGAGGCATTTAACTTTTTTTTTCCAGCTTCACGATTCCGGCCACAGGGGGAGCTGTTGCTTCACTGTCCACTAGTGGCTGTACTTCAGAATCGAACATCCCCTCAGGAGAAGGTTAAATTACCTCTGTGTCTGTCTCTGTCTCTGTTCTATGTGTATATGGGCATTGAATGTTTTCCCTATATGCATATAATGAGATCCGCCCTGAGAAGGGCGGAATATAAATACTGTAAATAAATAAATAATAAATAAATGTTCATTTTTTTTTTTTTTTGGTTCAACAATAAATGTGAATTCTTCTTTATGAAAAAATAAGACATCCCCTGAAAATAAGACCCAGCACATCTTTGGGAGCAAAAATTAATATAAGACACTGTCTTATTTTCGGGGAAACAGGATACGTTCCATGTGCCACCACACTGCCGCCTTAACCCTAAATGTCAAATCTGGTGGCTTTTGAATAGCATTTAAATTCCCCCAGCGATAATGAGAATCCACCCCTTCGCTTTGTTCCGTTTTTCTGCCTTTTCCTTGTTTTGTGACCCTCAAGGCGGAGAGCGAGAGAGCGCCGGGCCCAGTAACTCAGCCCAGTCGATGTGTTTTCCGCCTCATTAATTTCTCCCTCAAACTTTAACCCCCCCCCCCGGGTGCCCCCTCCCCGGCTGCCACCCACTGCCAGCCTTCTCTCCTCCTCTTGCTGTCCTTTTCTCTCTTTCACACTCCCCAACTCCTCCTTCTGCCTCCGCTTTCTCCAATTGTCATCCCCGGATAGGCCCGGCACGAGTGTCCATCACCTCCCCCAAAACACCCCCTCCTTTAAAAAAATATAATCCTTTCATTCAATTGAACTTGGGCAAAGTTTTGTAAGAGGTGGAGAAAGGGGGGACGGAGGCATAAAATCCATGGGGGAGACTGGGCTGAGCGGAGCAAAGACGTCTCTGAGGCTGGAAACCACCATGGCGGTCTTCTCCTCATGAAGCTTGCCTTTTGGACCCCCAAACTTGGCACCTGAGGACCCCGTCTATCACCCAAGAAAAGGAGGAAGAAGTCAAGAAAGTGTTGGAGAAGACAAGGGACCACGTTGTTTTGTGTCGTGGAAAGAGACCCATCAACGTCAACTCCACCTGCTTTGCTCTTCAACCTGTTTCCCAGGATCAAGGTAAGAAGGGTCCACAGGATGGAAAGCGAGAATTGAAGGAAAGGTAGAGAGAAGGTCTAATATTGAGGCAGGTGGATGGGAATGTTCAGCAAGTTGCAGGTTTGATAGTCCACCGATGGTTGACAGTGATGGTCAACCTATGACACGCGTGTCAGCACTGACACGCCTAGCCATTTTTGCTGACACGCTGCCGCATGCAGATTGATTGGATGACTACTGTCTTTTGTGGCCAAATTTGGTGTGAGCTGGTCCAGTGGTTTTGTTGTTTACTCCATGGGAATTATGCACATTACATTTATATATACAGTAGACTCTCACTTATCCAAGCTAAACGGGCCGGCAGAATGTTGGATAAGTGAATATGTTAGATAATAAGGAGAGATAATAATAATAATAATAATAATAATAATAATAATAATAATAATAATAAAATAAAACTTTATTTATATCCCGCCACCATCTCCCCACGGGGACTCGGGGCGGCTTACATGGGGCAGAGGCCCAAACAACATAAGAACAAAATATAAGCAACACAATACAATCACAATATAAAAAGATAAAACAATAATACAATATATCAATATAAACAACAATACAAGATAAAAATTTCATTTAAAACACATAAATGGTAAGACCATAATAAAAACAGGATAAATTATTAACATCAAATTAGGCTATGATTTTACAAATTAAGCACCAAAACATCATGTTAGACAACAAATTTGACAGAAAAAGCAGTTCAATACGCAGTAATGTTATGTAGTAATTACTGTATTTACGAATTTAGCACCAAAACATTGAAAACATTGACTGCAAAAATGCGTTGGATAATCCAGAATGTTGGATAAGCAAGTGTTGGATAAGTGAGACTATACTATATATATATATATATATATATATATATATATATATATATACACACACACACACACACACACACACACACACACACACACACATATATATATGATCACACTGGATCATCCCAAGTGTCTGGGACTATGTGATGCATCAGCAAATAATGTGTGCAGATCGGAGTAGGGTGGCCTTTTGCAGCTGACAGGTGGGGATTTTGTCAGTGCTAATTGTTTTCAAGTGCTGGCCAAAATTTTTGATGATGATGATGATGATGATGAAAAGAAGAAGAAGAAGAAGAAGAAGAAGAAGAAGAAGAAGAAGAAGAAGAAGAAGAAGAAGAAGAAGTTTGTTTCTCTCCAGTGGATTGATTGGTTAGATGGGCCATGCCAAGTTTCTCTGCCCAATTAGTGAAAATTAGTGGCCCTAATGAATGGCGCTGCCATCCCTCCCCAAACAGGCTTTGCGTGCTTCATCCTGTTGGGACCTTTTCAAGACAGAAAACAAACCAAATCATCCAAAAATCAAGGGCAACCCTTTTGCAGGGTGTCACGGAGGGTGAAGTCGCCCAGGAGATTTGGCTGTCTGAGGCCGAGGATGAGATCTTATCCCTTCTCTTCCATAAGTCCAAACCTCTGGTTTGTAGTTTTTATACTTTGCGGGTTCTGGCATGCACTCGTGCCGTAATGTGGTCGAAATCTTGAACCATCCTCTCCAGCACTTCTGTCCAGGAAACAATCTCTTGCTGAGCTGATTCCTGCAAACATCGCAAAGGAAGTGTCAGGGCAAGGTTTGCCAGGAAAATTGGGCAAATCCTTTTCTTGTCTGCTTGTCTTGGGTGTGGAAAAGGACAGAGAAGAACCTGGTGTATCTTTGGTGGTGCAGATTGTTTGCTTCCCTCCTATCACCAGATCCTCTGCTCCAAAGTCCAGCTCAACTTTTAAAGGAAGCTCTCCGTTTCCCAGAGAGAGTCCAAAAGTACAGACAGCTGGGTTGATCTAAAACCCTTTCTAGCTGCATTCCTTTTCAACGACTTCTCAAGGCTCCTTGGACAACTTGTAGTCCCTTCTATGTATACTGTATTACCATATTTACCGTATATACTCAAAGATAAGCTGAGTTTTTCAGCCCTTTTTATGAGATGAAAAAGCCTCCCCTGGCTTATAATCGGTTCAAGGTCAAGCCGGCAGCAGAGCCTGGAGACCATTGCTTGAAATTTATGATCTATTTATCTCTCATCTTACTCTCCCTTCTCAGTGTTTACTTTTCCAAAGCCTCCCTTGCTCTTAACCAAGGGAATGTTTTGAAAAGGGAAAGAGGCCCTTGCAAGTCAGGAAGAAGAATATATATATATATACCCATTAATCTGAGCCTGGATCCTATTGCTTGCAAGATATGATCTATTTATCTCTCATCTTACCCTCCCTTATCAGTGTGTTTTCTTTTCCAAAGCCTCCCTTGCTCTTAACCAAGGGAATGTTTTGAAAAGGGAAAGAGGCCCTTGCAAGTCAAGAAGAATATATATATACACACACACACACACACACATACTCATTAATCTGAGCCTGGATCCTATTGCTTGCAAGATATGATCTATTTATGTCTCATCTTACCCTCCCTTATCAGTGTGTTTTCTTTTCCAAAGCCTCCCTTGCTCTTAACCAAGGGAATGTTTTGATAAGGGAGCAAAGCCCTTGCAAGTCAGAAAGAAGAAAAAAAATATATCCATTAATCTTATAAAAGCATTTCCCCCTGAAATATTTGTTAAACTATATAGGCATTAACCCCCTGCATGCATTTGCAATCCCTATGTACTTATATATCTCTATCTCTATCTATCTATATACATTAATTTTATATATGAATTTTCCCCTCATATGTTTGCAGGTCTTTGCAAATCCTATATACATATAGGTCCATGTGCCTGTATATCTGTATCCATATATATGCATTATTTAACCTACTGATGCCTCGATTAATGTAATTTTATTGATATTTATTTTTATTTTGAAATTTACCATTTCAAGGGGATTACAAATGGACTGCCATGCACATGACTTCTCTGCTGAAATCAGATTTCTTCAGGGACCACATAAGGTAGCAATTATGTATCCACGCAGGGTGCTCATTGCTTTTGCATTTCCCACCCTCGTCTTATACTCGAGTCGATACGTTTTCACAGTTTTCATGGTAAAATTAGGTGCCTCGGCTTATATTCGGGTCGGCTTATACTCGAGTATTTACGGTAATATATATTTTATTTTTGAAATTGACTCGTAGCTGCTGCATTTCCCACCCTCGTCTTATACTCGAGTCAATATATTTTCACAGTTTTTGTGGTAAAATTAGGTCCCTCGGCCTATATTCGGGTCGGCTTATACTCGAGTATATACGGTAGCTAAAATTTGGACTCAAGGTGATGCTGTTTCCTCTGGGCCAATTGCCTACCATTGTTCGTTGTTATCCATCTCGCCATCCTAAGGCACCTTATCATAGGTTTCCTTTGTAAGGCTTATTCAGAGAACGGTTGGCTTTACATTCCTGATTGCAAGAGATTTTCAACAGTGGAACTCGCTGCCTTGGAGTGTGGTGGAAGCTCCTTCCTTGGAGGCTTATAACAGAGGCTGGATGGCAATCTGTCAGGGGTGCTTTGATGGTGCTTTTCCTGCCTGACAGGGGCTTGGACTAGATACTCGAGTCAATATATTTTCACAGTTTTTGTGGTAAAATTAGGTGCCTCGGCTTATATTCGGGTCGGCTTATACTTGAGTATATACGGTAATATCTATTTTATTTTTGAAATTGACTCCTAGCTGCTGCATTTCCCACCCTCGTCTTATACTCGAGTCGATATGTTTTCCAAGTTTTTGTGATAAAATGAGGTGCCTCGGCTTATATTCGGGTCGGCTTATACTCGAGTATATACGGTAAGTGTTAGAGAGTATATACGGTAACTTCTTCCCAATGATGGTGTGCATTCAGAGGGAGTGTGCATTCAGATGACACTCCCTCCTGATGATTAAAAAGTCTTGGAATTTGGACCTTGAGCACCGTAAAGCCACGACGCTTAGTTTTGTGCAAAAAGTTTGGTAAAGAATCTTTTTGCACCTTTTCGGATCCCTTCTGGCCTGCCTTGCGTGGCTCACCTCTGAGTGACTCGGGGAGAGAAAGAAAGCGAGAGAAGAGGAGAAAGAGGGGAAAAGGGGGAGATAGAGAGAAGAAGAGAGGAGGACGCGGCATACTAATGAGGCCGGGGCTCTCAAAGCCTTTTTTGTGCGCCTGGAAGCTCCATTCAGGCCTTCTCCTACGGGACGGACAATGGCCCCACTGTCTGCCCTTCTTCTCCATACAAAACAGGCCAATGCTTTCGCCTCCCGTCGTTCTCCCTCTTGCTAAACCCCCTCCGGCTTCCACCTGCCCCACTCTGGAGCCCAGGCACAGCCCTGGCCTTCGGGGTTCCAAAAATGTAGGATTTAAACCTCCCACGCTGCAATGGGGAGTCCCTTCCACCTGTCCGAAATCCATAGCATTTCCCATCTCTTCCTGCTTCCTTCTCTCAAATCAAATCACATTTTATTGATTAGCCCAGGGGTCCCCAAACTTTTTAAACAGGGGGCCAGTTCACGATCCTTCGGACCGTTAGAGGGCCGGACTATAGTTGGCCACTGAGCAATAAATAATAATAATAATAATAATAATAATAATAATAATAACAACATCAACAGCAATAATAATAAAAAAGAGGGTTGGAAGAGACCCTTTGGGCCATTGAGTCCAATCCCCTTCTGCCTTTGTGCACCGAAAACACAAGCAAAGCACCCCTGACAGATGGCCACCCAGCCTTAATGTTAATAATAATAATAATAATAATAATAATAATAATAAAAAAGAGGGTTGGAAGAGACCCTTTGGACCATTGAGTCCAATCCCCTTCTGCCTTTGTGCACCGAAAACACAAGCAAAGCACCCCTGACAGATGGCCACCCAGCCTTAATGTTAATAATAATAATAATAATAATAATAATAATAATAATAATAATAATAAAAAAGAGGGTTGGAAGAGACCCTTTGGGCCATTGAGTCCAATCCCCTTCTGCCTTTGTGCACCGAAAACACAAGCAAAGCACCCCTGACAGATGGCCACCCAGCCTTAATGTTAATAATAATAATAATAATAATAATAATAATAATAAAGAGGGTTGGAAGAGACCCTTTGGACCATTGAGTCCAATCCCCTTCTGCCTTTGTGCACCGAAAACACAAGCAAAGCACCCCTGACAGATGGCCACCCAGCCTTAATGTTAATAATAATAATAATAATAATAATAATAATAATAAAGAGGGTTGGAAGAGACCCTTTGGACCATTGAGTCCAATCCCCTTCTGCCTTTGTGCACCAAAAGCACAAGCAAAGCACCTCTGACAGATGGCCACACAGCCTTAATGTTAATAATAATAATAATAATAATAATAATAATAATAATAATAATAATAATAATAATAATAAGGGTTGTAAGAGAAGAAGAGACCCCTTAGGTCATTTAGCCCAACCCCCTTCAGCCCTTGTGCCATGGGGGCCGGATAAATAGCTTCGATGGGCCGCATCCGGCCCCCGGGCCTTAGTTTGGGGACCCCTGGATTAGCCCATCGGCCGTATCAAAACATTTAACACATTGACATACATACAACATACAACCCACAGTACCAAAGAAGTTTATTTTTTTATTTTTTTTATTTTACAGTATTTATATTCCGCCCTTCTTTCTCACCCCGAAGGGGACTCAGGGCGGATCACATTATACACACACAGGGCAAACATTCAATGCCTATAAACACATCAAACAGAGACCGAGACAGACAGACGCAGAGGCAATTTAACCTTCTCCTGAGGAGATGTTCGATTCTGGCCACAGGGGGGAGCAGCTGCTTCATCATCCACTCTGACCGCACTTCCTCATTCCAACGTCGTAAATTGGTTAAATTTGCCTCCCCACTTTAGAAGTGGTACCTTGTTTCCTACTTGATAGATGCAACTATCTTTTGGGTTGCTAGGTCAGCAACGAGCAGGGGCTATTTTTTATTTTTAATTGACGGGTGCTCACCCCGCCACGGGCTGGCCTCGAACTCATAACCTCATGGTCAGAGTGATTTATTGCAGCTGCTCAACAGCCTGCGCCACAGCCCAGCCCAGTTAAAATAAACAAGCTGTTAACAAGACCCCGTTCAGGTCAAATATCTGCATCACCTCCACAGTTTACCCCAATTGATTCCAGATATGCAATTCTCAGTTGTGTGGCTTTGAATAGGAAAAGGGCTGTTTTGTGTGTTATTTTAGGATTCTGGCCGGCCAACAAAAATGAAGTTTTAATATGTGGGTCCCAGTGTGTTTTGTGAATAATGTATGGTCCGAGGCATTGGTGTCTCTCTTTCTTATACAATTCACAGCTGAACAAAACATGTGCGATATCCTCCACCTCTGATGCTCCACAAATACAAAATCGTTCGTTGTCTGGAACTTGATTAAACCTTCCGTGTTTGACCATCGTATCCAGCTGCTCAAAACGGGCTCTGGTCAATACCCTCCTGAGGTGTTTAGGCATTTCTGTCTTTAGATACCGGGCTGTTTGGAAGCGGCTTAGCCATTTCAATGAGCCAGCTTTACTGAGGGTAGCAATGTCTTTTTGGCCTTCTATATCCAGTACTCGTTGAGCAACTCTTTTTTGGGTCTAGTTCTTCTAAGAGATTTGGATACCAAATCGGAAGTCCACAACTTCCTTCTCTCCTTGCAGGGATGTTGAAGTTAGTCTCCCATCGACACCGCTATATACCCTATTTACCGTATATACTCGAGTATACGCCGGCCTGAATATTAGCCGAGGCACCTAATTTTACCACAAAAAAACTAGGATAACTTATTGACCTGAGTATTATTTATTTATTTATTTACAGTATTTCTATTCCGCCCTTCTTTCTCACCCCGAAGGGGACTCAGGGCGGATCACATTACACATATAGGCAAACATTCAATGCCTTTTAACATAGAACAAAGACAAACAAACATAGGCTCCGAGCAGGCCTCGAACTCATGACCTCCTGGTCAGAGTGATTCATTGCAGTTAATTGCAGCTGGCTTGCTCTCCCGCATGCACCACAGCCCTGGCCACATTCAAGGGAATCAAGTAGCCTTTCCAGACGTTCAGCCAAATGCTGGCCAGGTTGTTGTATGTTGTTTGTATGAAAGTCAATGTTTTCAATGCATTGTGATATTTTGGTTCTAAATTCGTAAATACAGTAATTACTCAGGGCGGATCACATTATATACATATAGGGCAAACGTTCAATGTCCATATGCACATAGAACCGAGACAGAGACAGACAGACGCAGAGGCAATTTAACCTTCTCCTGAGGGGATGTTCGATTCTGGCCACACAGACAGCACTTCCTCATTCCAAGGTCATAAATTAGTTAAATTTGCCTCCCCACTTTATAAGTGGTACCTTATTTCCTACTTGATAGATGCAACTATCTTTCGGGTTGCTAGGTCAGCAACGAGCAGGGGCTATTTTATATTTTTTAATTGACGGGTACTCACCCCGCCACGGGCTGGCCTCGAACTCATGGGTGATTTATTGCAGCAGGCTGCTCACCAGTCTGCGCCACAGACCGGCCCCTATAAGCCAAAGTTCGAATTCCCACCTTTGATAGTGGCACCATAAGTCGAAAAGACTTGAAGGCACATAACAACAAAGCACGAATGACAGACCTCACAACTTCTGAAGATGTCTGCCATAGATGTGGGCGAAACACCAGGAGAGAATGCTTCGGGAACATGGCCATACAGCCCGGAAAACTCAAAGCAATCCAGTGATTCCAGCCATGAAAGCCTTCGACAACACAAGGAATTACAGTACAGTAGAGTCTTATCCAAGACTCGCTTATCCAAGGTTCTGGATTATCCAAGGCATTTTTGTAGTCAATGTTTTCAATACAGTAGAGTCTCGCTTATCCAACGCTCGCTTATCCAACGTTCTGCATTATCCAACACTTTTTTGTAGTCGATGTTTTCAATACAGAATCAGAGGGAAAATACTCAAGAGGCATCATGTGTTGTTGTGAGTTTTCCAACCGTATGGCCATTATAATGTAATGATATAGTGCAATATATTAATTTAATGCTAGTATTGTACTATGCTAATAATACAGTAGAGTCTCACTTATCCAACGCTCGCTTATCCAACGTTCTGCATTATCCAACACTTTTTTGTAGTCGATGTTTTCAATACAGAATCAGAGGGAAAATACTCAAGAGGCACCATGTGTTGTTGTGAGTTTTCCAACCGTATGGCCATTACAATGTAATGATATAGTGCAATATATTAATTTAATGCTAGTATTGTACTATGCTAATAATACAGTAGAGTCTCGCTTATCCAACGCTCGCTTATCCAACGTTCTGCATTATCCAACACTTTTTTGCAGTCGATGTTTTCAATACAGAATCAGAGGGAAAATACTCAAGAGGCACCATGTGTTGTTGTGAGTTTTCCAACCGTATGGCCATTACAATGTAATGATATAGTGCAATATATTAATTTAATGCTAGTATTGTACTATGCTAATAATACAGTAGAGTCTCGCTTATCCAACGCTCGCTTATCCAACGTTCTGCATTATCCAACACTTTTTTGCAGTCGATGTTTTCAATACAGAATCAGAGGGAAAATACTCAAGAGGCACCATGTGTTGTTGTGAGTTTTCCAACCGTATGGCCATTACAGTGTAATGATATAGTGCAATATATTAATTTAATGCTTGTATTGTACTATGCTAATAATACAGTAGAGTCTCACTTATCCAACGCTCGCTTATCCGACATTCTGCATTATCTAACACTTTTTTGTAGTCGATGTTTTCAATACATCGTGATATTTTGGTGCTAAATTGGTAAATACAGTCATTACTACATAGCATTATTTCGTATTGAACTACTTTTTCTGTCAAATTTGTTGTCTAACATGATGTTTTGGTGCTTAATTTGTCAAATCATAACCTAATTTGATGTTTAATAGGCTTCTCCTTTATCCTTCCTTATATTCGCTTATCCAAGGTTCTGCCGGCCTGTTTAGCTTGGATAAGTGAGACTCTACTGTACTTCAAATGCTTTGCATGGTCAGACCCAAATACCAAAACAGCTTTTCAAAATAAAGGCCCCTCTGGAACTATTAACATCATTTAGGAATTAAACATTAACATCCCGGTCCTGACCTGCATTAATTGGGACCGCAAAACAGCGGTCATTGGACGTAAACGTTTTGAGCGCTTGCTCTGGAAGAGGAATGCTATTCCCTTTCTCCTTTCCATTTCTCCCTCACTTGACAAGGTAGCGATGGCTACAAACCACAATGTTTAAAGCAGGGGTCCTCAAACTTTTTAAGTGGCCCCTCAGATTGTTGAGGGGCCGAATTATCATTAAAAAAAATACAAACAAATTCCTATGCACATTCTTATTTGTAGTGCAAAAAAAAAAACCCAACAACATTTATTTATTTATTTATTTATTTATTTATTTACTACATTTATACCCCACCCTTCTCACCCCGAAGGGGACTCAGAGCGGCTTACAAGTTGTATGCACATACAATATATTATATTATTAGCATAGCACAATATTAACATTATATATTACTATATTGTACTAGACCACTATACCGTAATATTATTAGAAATATTACATCTATATATATAAAAGAGTGATGGCATCACGGCAGCAGACAAAACAACAAAAGTAAAAACCCCACAACCTGGAAAATTGACAGCACAACCCCTCATCCATGCCTCTAGGTTGATACAACAAAAAGAAAAGAAAAATAAAGTCCTAATTAGAGGGAGAGGAATAATTGTTTTTATCCAATTGCTGCCAGTTAGGAGGCTAAGCTCTGCTCATTTGGTCTCCTAGCAACCCACTCAGCTAAGGGGACTCTTTACCTTAACTACCACCAATTCCTCAATACTTCATTTCCCATACCACCATACTTCGCCACAGCAACACGTGGCCGGGCACAGCTAGTTTGATATATAATATATAATTAATATTATTATATTATAAAATATTATTATATTGTATTATTATTATTAGCCACCCTGAGTCCCCTATTGCAGGGGTCCCCAAACTAAGGCCCGGGGGCCGGATGTGGCCCTCCAAGGTCATTTACCTGGCCCCCGCCCTAAGTTTTATAATATAATATTTTATATCAGTTTTAATAATATAATATACAGTAGAGTCTCACTTATCCAAGATTAACTGGCCAGCAGAACCTTAAATAAGCGAAAATCTTGGATAATAAGGAGGGATTAAGAAAAAAGCCTATTAAACATAAAATTACATTATGATTTTACAAATTAAGCACCAAAACATCATGTTTTGCAACAAATTGACAGAAAAAGCAGTTCAATACACAGTAATGTTTTGTAGTAATTACTGTATTTACGAATTTAGCACCAAAACATTGCAACATTTACAACAAAAACATTATTATCCAAGACTGTCTTGGATAATACAGAACCTTGGGTAAGTGAAGCTTGGATAAGTGAGAGACTACTGTATTGTATATACATATAATATTGATAAAAATATTATAATGTTATACAATAGAATACTAATAATAATACAATATAATAATATTAATTATATGTTATATATTACATATATTATTACAGTCTAGTGGTATAGTTCACTATAGTAATATATAATGCTAATATTGTTTTCATTTTTAAATACTGTATTGTTCTTTCATTGTTGTTGTTGTTTTGCACTACAAATAAGACAAATATGCAGTGTGCATTTGTTTGTATTTTTTTTTTCAAATGATAATTCGGCCCATGAACAGTCTGAAGGATTGTGGACCGGCCCTCTGCTTAAAAAGTTTGAGGACCCCTGCCCTATTGGGTGAGAAGGGCGGGGTAGAAATACTGTAATAAATAAATAAATATTATATTGTATCTATATATATAAAAGAGTGATGGCATCATGGCAGCGGACAAAACAACAAAAGTAAACACCCCACAACCTCAAAAATTGACAGCACAACCCCTCATCCATGCCTCTAGGTTGATACAACAAAAAGAAAAGAAAAATAAAGTCCTAATTAGAGGGAGAGGAATAATAGTTTTTATCCAATTGCTGCCAGTTAGAAGGCTAAGCTCTGTTCACTTGGTCCCCTAGCAACCCACTCAGCCCAGGGGACCCTTGACCTTAACTACCACCAATTCCTCAATACTTTATTTCCCATACCACCAGACTTCGCCAGAGCAACGCGTGGCCGGGCACAGCTAGTTACATTATAATATTATTATCAATATCATATGTATGTATTATCAATATTATATGTGTACACAATATATTGTGTATATCGTGTATATTACATTATTAGGATTGCACAGTATTAGTAAATTAAAGAACAATACAATATTTAAACATAAAAACAATTTTAACCAACATATTGAGTAAACCTATCAGGATTTCAATGGGAAGTGTGGGCCTGCTTCTGGCCAATGAGAGTCAAGTTAAGTAGGATTGTTGTTGTTGTGCCTTCAAGTCATTTCGGACTTTGGGCGAGCCTAAGTCTAAAACTGAGGGCGGGGGCCAGGTAAATAACCTTGGAGGGCCACATCCAGCCCCCGGGCCTTAGTTTGGGGACCCCTGATTTAAAGGTTGCCCAGGAACATCATGCGAAGAAGAAATGCATTATGATCCACCAAGTAACTCAAAGCGCTCTCCTCTGACCCAGTTGTCTCTCTGCTCTTCCTGATTGGTCCAAAATGGAAATCCCAGGTGCAGGACAAGCTACTCCACTTAAACATTAGGAAGAACTTTCTAATTGTAAGAACTGTTCAAAAGACGGAAACGACGTCTTGGAGAGTGGTGGAGTCGCCTTCTCTTAAGCAGAGGCTGAATGGCCATCTGTTGGGAGGGATTTGATTGTGTTTTCCTGCATTGCAGGAAGAAGTTAGACACTGAACTCTTTGATTCTAGGATCACGAGGGGTTGTATTTTTGAGAAAGGAGTGATAGATGTCCTTCTTCTATCCTATTCAAGAAGGGAAAAAAGGACGACCCAAACAATTACCATCCGGTCAGCCTCACATCAATACCAGGCAAGATTCTGGAAAAGATCATCAAGGAAGTGGTCTGCGAACACTTAGAAACAAATGCAGTCATTGCTAATAGTCAACACGGATTTACCAAAAACAAGTCATGCCAGACTAATCTGATCTCTTTTTTCGATAGTTACGAGTTGGGTCGATACAGGGAATGCTGTGGATGTAGCGTACCTGGATTTCAGTAAGGCCTTCGACAAAGTCCCCCACGACCTTCTGGCAAGGAAACTAGTAAAATGTGGGCTAGACAAAACTACGGTTAGGTGGATCTGTAATTGGCTAAGCGAACGAACCCAAAGGGTGCTCACCAATGCGTCGTCTTCATCATGGAAAGAAGTGACAAGTGGAGTGCCGCAGGGCTCCGTCCTGGGCCCGGTTCTGTTCAACATCTTTATTAACGACTTAGACGAAGGGTTAGAAGGCACGATCATCAAGTTTGCAGATGACACCAAACTCGGAGGGATAGCTAACACTCCAGAAGACAGGAGCAGAATTCAAAACGATCTTGACAGACTAGAGAGATGATTGGCCGAAACTCACAAAATGAAGTTCAACAGGGACAAATGCAAGATACTTCACTTCGGCAGAAAAAATGGAAATCAAAGATACAGAATGGGGGACGATGCCTGGCTTGACAGCAGTGTGTGCGAAAAAGACCTTGGAGTCCTCGTGGGGAAGAAGTTAAACATGAGCCAACAATGTGATGCGGCTGCTAAAAAAGCCAATGGGATTCTGTCCTGCAACAATAGGGGAATCGCGTCTAGATCCAGGGAAGTCCTGCTCCCCCTTATTCTCTTCTGCCTTGGTCAGACCACACCTGGAATCACACTGGGTCCAGTTTTGGGCACCGCAGTTGAAGGGAGATGTTGACAAGCTGGAAAGCGTCCAGAGGAGGGAGACTAAAATGATGAAGGGTCTGGAGAACAAGCCCTATGAGGAGCGGCTTAAAGAGCTGGGCATGTTTAGCCTGCAGAAGAGAAGGCTGAGAGGAGACATGATGAGAGCCAGGTACAAATACGTGAAGGGAAGTCCTAGGGAGGAGGGAGGGAGCTTCCTTTCTGCTGCCCTGCAGACTAGGACACAAGGGAACAAGGGCTTCAAACGACAGGAAAGGAAGGAGATTCCACCTGAACATCAGGAAGAACTTCCTCACTGTGAGAAGCTTATTTGTTGAGTTGTTGAAGATGGCGAAAACAGAAGAATGGCCTTCTTCAGGGGAGCGTGCTTGCTCCATCAGTGTTCAACATTTGCACAAATTCTGGCCACTGCCAGAAAGGACAGAGAGTTTCATCCATGCTGACGATCGTGCCATCACCGCTCAAGCAGGGAGCTTGGAAATAGATGAACAGAAGTTTTAGGTGATCTTACTGTCTATTACATGGAAAACCAGCTGAATCCTAATCCATCTCAAATGCAGACGTGTGCTTTTCACCTTCACAACAGACAAGTTTCTCGAACTCTGAGGATTCTCTGGGAAGGAATCCCACTGGAGCATTGCAGCACAACAACATACCTGGGACTCACCCTGGACCGAGCTCTGACTTACAAGAAACACTGCTTTTCCATCAAGCAAAAAGTGACTGCTAGAGATAATATCATATGAAAGCTGACTGGCACAACCTGTGGATCACAACCAGATACAGTGAGGACATTTGGCCTTAAGTTTTGCTACTCTGCTGCTGAATACGCATGCCTAGTGTGGAATACATCTCACCACATTAAAACAGTGGATGTGGCTCTTAATGAGACATGCCACATTATCACAGGATGTCTATGCCCTACACTGCCAGAGAAATTATACTGTTTAAGACTGACATCCATTGGGAAGTAGCAGCCTGTAATGAAAGACATCTCCTGCCCATCCTTAGTTCGGATATCAGCCAGCATGCCAAGGCCTTAAATCAATCTTCCTAAGAGCTATAGAGATGCTCTCAGGGCCAGGTTTGAACAACTCGGTATTATGATGCAAACTGGTCGCTACTGTAACATCCCAAGAAATGAGAGGTTTTGTGTCTGGGGAGAACAAATAGTGGAAGATATCGAACATTTTTTGATTGACTGCCCAGCATATGCTGAACTTTGACACAGATATTTACATCCATTTCTATCTGATTTTAGGTCCCCCAACAGAAATGATCTTCTGACCGTCCTCTTGCAAGGACAAGAAAGATCCACCATAATCAGACTAAGCCTTTTTATCCTGAAAGCGATCAAGAAAGAAGAAGAATCAGGAAAATAAGATTTTGACGGCAAACAGAAGGTCAGTTGCTGTCCTTCCATCCTTTTTGCCTTGTTTTTTATTTATGTTGCACTTTGAAATGGTCATATGACTGGTCAAACAAATACATTTTTTAAAAAATTATAGAGATGCTCTCAGGAACACCTCAGCAAGTGAGAGTCCAAAAGTGGCAGACTCAATCTATTTATTATTTATTTATTTACAGCATTTATATTCTGCCCTTCTTTCTCACCCCGAAGGGGACTCAGGGCGGATCACATTACACATATAGGCAAACATTCAATGCCTTTTAACATAGAACAAAGACAAGACAAACATAGGCTCCGAGCAGGCCTTGAACTCATGACCTCCTGGTCAGAGTGATTTATTGCAGGTGGTTGCAGCTGGCTTGCTCTCCAGCCTGCGCCACAGCCCGGGCTGATACCGGATGAGAAACTCCCTCCTGAGCATAAAGAAGACTGGGCGACTTGGAAAGCGCTGAACAGACTGTGCTCTGGGACCACGAGATGAGAGTCAACCTTAAAAAATGGGGCCACAAAGTGGAGTTCACGGCATGCGAGTGTGGAGAAGAGCAAACAACAGACCACTGACTACGATGCACCCTGAGCATGCACAAGGGAGGACCTTCTCACAGCGACACCAGAGGCTCTCCAAGTGGCCAGCTTCTGGTCAAAGGAAATTTAGCATAACACTAAGTTTCTAACTTTGTGTTTTAAAATACATTATAACGGTATCCTCACAACAGATAAATAAATAGATCTGCCACATCTTTGGTACGATGGTGGCTTTAGGTGGCTTCAATTGGCACACAGGTAAGCCTGCTTTCCTCCTAAGTGTATTTTTCCCTGTTGCTGCAGAAAGATCACGCAACACACTTTGCCTTGAGCCAGTGTGGTTAAAGGATAACCTCGGAGGACTTGAAAACATTACGATCCCAATCAGTTCCTTCCTTTAGGGCAACTTGGTAGAAGTTGGAACAAGAACCAGCTTGTTAAATCCTGTGTTTGGACATCGAGGGACCAGGCCAGGGCACAGAGGCTGTTTGGAAGGTATATGACACTAGTGAGACATACAGTAAAGTCTCACTTATCCAAGCTAAACGGGCCGGCAGAACGTTGGATAAGCGAATATGTTGGATAATAAGGAGGCATTAAGGAAAAGCCTATTAAACATCAAATTAGGTTATGCTTTTACAAATGAAAACCAAAACATCATGTTAGACAACAAATTTGACAGAAAAAGTAGTTCAATACGCAGTAATGTTATGTAGTAATTACTGTACAGTAGAGTCTCACTTATCCAACACTCACTTATCCAACGTTCTGGATTATCCAACGCATTTTTGTAGTCAATGTTTTCAATATATCGTGATATTTTGGTGCTGAATTCGTAAATACAGTAATTACTACATAGCATTAATGTGTAATGAACTGCTTTTTCTGTCAAATTTGTTGTATAACATGATGTTTTGGTGCTTAATTTATAAAATCATAACCTATTTTGATGTTTAATAGCCTTTTTCTTAATCTCTCCTTATTATCCAACATATTTGCTTATCCAACGTTCTGCTGGCCCGTTTATGTTGGATAAGTGAGACTCTACTGTATTTACAAATTTAGCACCAAAATATCACGATATATTGAAAACATTGACTACAAAAATGCGTTGGATAATCCAGAATGTTGGATGAGCGAGTGTTGGATAAGTGAGACTCTACTGTATGTACAACATTCCTAGCTTTCGTGATACAGTAGAGCAGGGGTCCCCAAACTTTTTAAGCCGAGGGCCGGTCCACAATCCTTCAGACTGTTGAGGGGCCGGATTATCATTTGAAAAAAAAAATACAAACAAATTCCAATGCACACTGCACATGTCTTATTTGTAGTGCAAAACAACAACAAGAAGAACAATGAAAGAACAATACAATATTTAAAAATAAAAACAATTTTAACCAACATACATTTATCAGGATTTCAATGGAAGTGTTGTCCTGCTTCTGGCCAATGAGATAGTCAAGTTAGTTAGGATTGTTGTTGTTGTTGTGTGCCTTTCAGACTTTGGGCGAGCCTAAGTCTAAAATTTATTTATTTAATATTTATTTATTTACTGCATTTATTTACTACATTTGCATCACACCCTTCTCACCCCAAAGGGGACTCAGAGTGGCTTACAAATTATATGTACATACAATATATTATATTATTAGCATAGCACAATATTAGCATTAAATATTACTATATTGAACTATACCACTATACTGTAATATTATTAGTAATATTATATGTAATATAGAATATATAATTAATATTATTATATGGTATGATTATTAGTGTTATATTGTATTACATTATAATATGATTATCAATATTATATGTACATACAATATATTATATTATTAGCATAGCACAATATTAGCATTAAATATTACTATATTAAACTATACCACTATTACTATATTAAACTATACCACTACCACTATACTGTAATATTATTAGTAATATTATATGTAATATAGAATATATAATTAATATTATTATATGGTATGATTATTAGTGTTATATTGTATTACATTATAATATTATTATCAATATTATATGTACATACAATATATTATATTATTAGCATAGCACAATATTAGCATTAAATATTACTATATTAAACTATACCACTATACTGTAATATTATTAGTAATATTATATGTAATATAGAATATATAATTAATATTATTATATGGTATGATTATTACTGTTATATTGTATTACATTATAATATTATTATCAATATTATATGTATATACAATCTATATATATAAAAGAGTGATGGCATCACGGCGACTCACAAAACAACAATACTACAGGCCCCCCAACCTCGAAATTTGACAACACAACCCATCATCCACGGCTCTAGGTTGATACAACAAAAAGAAAGGAAAAATAAAGTCCTAATTAGAGAGAGAGGAATAATGGCTTTTAACCAGTTGCTGCCAGTTAGAAGGCTAAGCTCCTCCAACTTGGTCTCCTAGCAACCCAATAAAACATAATAAAAAACACTAAAAAATAATAAAAAACACTAAAAAATTAATACAATAAAATACTATAATAACAGAAAATAACTAAAAATAGTACAAGGAAATAACAAAATATAATAAATAAAAAGATAACTTACAATAAAATTAATTAAAAAAATACAAATAACATCAAATAAAAATTACACAACAATTTTTAACCAATACCACCACCACTTTGCCACAGCAACGCGTGGCCGGGCACAGCTAGTATATTATGTTATGAAACTGAGGGCGGGGGCCAGGTCAATGACCTCGGAGGGCCACATCCGGCCCCCGGGCCTTAGTTTGGGGACCCCTGCAGTAGAGTCTCACTTATCCAACATAAACGGGCCGGCAGAACCTTGGATAAGCGAATATCTTGCCTGGCCGCTGTGTCTATCTGGATGAGGAGGAACAAGCTGAAGATCAATCCCGACAAGACAGAGGTCCTCCTGGTCGATCGTTCGTAATCCTGACCGGGGTGTAGGGTGGCAACCTGTGCTGGACCGGGTCCCACTCCCCCTGAAGCCACAGGTCCGCAGTCTGGGAGTCTCTTGGATTCATCGCTTACGCTCGAGGCTCAGGCGTCCTAGGCGGTGTCTGGGAGGGCCTTGGCACAATTGAGACTCGTGCGCCAACTGGCCGGGGTGGTCCATGCCTTGGTCACCTCCAGACTGGACTACTGTAATGCGCTCTACGTGGGGCTGCCCTTGAAAACGGCTCGGAAGTTCCAGCTGGTCCAACGAGCGGCAGCCAGGATGTTAACTGGGGCCCCTTCCAGAGAGAGGTCAACCCTCCTGCTCAAGGAGCTCCACTGGCATACCAAAAAGGCAAACGGATTGGGGCTTGATAAAGAAGTACTTAAGAGAAAAACAAATAACGATGCTAATTTAGATAAACAATTATTAGAAATAGATCAAATGTAAGAGGATACAAAATATCTGTGTAAGACAGGGGTCCCCAAACTTTTTAATCCGAGGGCCGGTCCACAATCTTTCAGACTGTTGAGGGGCCGCATTATCATTTGAAAAAAAATAATACAAATTCCTATGCACACCGCACATGTCTTATTTGTAGTGCAAAAACAACAAGAATATAGATCCCACATGAACATGGAAAGCGCCTTAAATGTATATTTAAAGGTATAATTATGTATATTTTAATGGATATTCTTAATTTTATTGTAATTTTTAATCTTGATGGATTTTTAAATTTGATGACAACTGTTTTTAATGTGTATGGTTATACTGTAAGCCGCCCTGAGTCCCCTGATGGGTGAGAAGGGCGGGGTAGAAGTGGTGTAATAAATAAATAAATAAGAACAAGAACAATGAAAGAACAATACAATATTTAAAAATGAAAACAATTTTAACCAACATAAACCTATTAGGATTTCAGTGGGAAGTGTGGGCCTGCTACTGACCAATGAGATAGTCAAGTTAATTAGGATTGTTGTTGTTATTGTGTGCCTTCAAGTCATGTCAAACTTTGGCCGAGCCTAAGTCTAAAGTTTATTATTTATTTACTGCATTTATTTACTACATTTATATCCCACCCTTCTCACCCCGAAGGGGACTCAGAGCAGCTGTATGTACATACAATCTATTATATTATTAGCATAACACAATATTAGCATTATATATTACTATATTGAACTATACCACTATATTATTATATAATATGTAATATATAACATATAATTAATATTATTATATGGTATTACTATTAGTATTATATTGTATAACGTAAGATTATTATCAATATTATATGTATATACAATATATTATATTATTAAAACTGATATAAAAATATTATATTATAAAACTGAGGGCGGGGGCCAGGTCAATGACCTTGGAGGGCCGCATCCGGCCCCCGGGCCTTAGTTTGGGGACCCCTGGTGTAAGAGATGGAAGTCAACTCCTATTTTTTATTTTTATTTTTATTATTATTACTTGCACTAGTTGGTTTATAGCGTATTGTTATTGCTTGTGGTTTATACTGTTTTAATTGTTTTTAATTTGCCTTTTGTTTTGTTTTGTATTGTTATATTGTGTGTTGAGGCCTTGGCCTTTGTAAGCCGCATCGAGTCCTTCGGGAGATGCTAGCGGGGTACAAATAAAGTTTAATAATAATAATAATAATAATAATAATAATATTACAAGCAATCTATTTATCTTATCTATTTATGACCTATTATTATTATTATTATTATTATTATTATTATTATCATATCTCCATCTATCATCTTTATAAGGCCAAGAAGAATAACAAATCTATCTAGCTGATTATTATTATTATTATTATTATTATTATTATTATTATTATGCACTTGCCCTAGAAGCCTTATATATCACCGGTCACGTCAGCACTTTTAATCTTGTACCCATTACTCTGGCCCGGCCCAGTTCTATTGTGTTTTAGCGTATTGTTATTGCTTGTGGTTTATACTGTTTTAATTGTTTTTAATTTGCCTTTTGTTTTGTATTGTTATATTGTGTGTTGAGGCCTTGGCCTTTGTAAGCCGCATCGAGTCCTTCGGGAGATGCTAGCGGGGTACAAATAAAGTTTAATAATAATAATAATAATATTACAAGCAATCTATTTATCTTATCTATTTATGACCTATTATTATTATTATTATTATTATTATTATTATTATTATTATTATTATTATCATATCTCCATCTATCATCTTTATAAGGCCAAGAAGAATAACAAATCTATCTAGCTGATTATTATTATTATTATTATTATTATGCACTTGCCCTATAAGCCTTATATATCACCGGTCACATCAGCACTTTTAATCTTGTACCCATTACTCTGGCCCGGCCCAGTTCTATTGTGTTTTAGCATATTGTTATTGCTTGTGGTTTATACTGTTTTAATTGTTTTTAATTTGCCTTTTGTTTTGTATTGTTATATTGTGTGTTGAGGCCTTGGCCTTTATAAGCCGCATCGAGTCCTTCGGGAGATGCTAGCGGGGTACAAATAAAGTTTAATAATAATAATAATAATAATAATAATAATAATAATAATAATATTACAAGCAATCTATTTATCTTATCTATTTATGACCTATTATTATTATTATTATTATTATTATTATTATTATTATTATTATCATATCTCCATCTATCATCTTTATAAGGCCAAGAAGAATAACAAATCTATCTAGCTGATTATTATTATTATTATTATTATTATTATTATTATTATTATTATTATTATGCACTTGCCCTAGAAGCCTTATATATCACCGGTCACATCAGCACTTTTAATCTTGTACCCATTACTCTGGCCCGGCCCAGTTCTATTGTGTTTTAGCGTATTGTTATTGCTTGTGGTTTATACTGTTTTAATTGTTTTTAATTTGCCTTTTGTTTTGTATTGTTATATTGTGTGTTGAGGCCTTGGCCTTTGTAAGCCGCATCGAGTCCTTCGGGAGATGCTAGCGGGGTACAAATAAAGTTTAATAATACAGTAGAGTCTCACTTATCCAACACTCGCTTATCCAACATTCTGGATTATCCAACGCATTTTTGGAGTCAATGTTTTCAATATATCGTGATATTTTGGTGCTAAATTCATAAATACAGTAATTACTACATAGCATTACTGCGTATAGAACTACTTTTTCTGCCAAATTTGTTGTCTAACATGATGTTTTGGTGCTTCATTTGTAAAATCATAACCTAATTTGATGTTTAATAGGCTTTTCCTTAATGCCTCCTTATTATCCAACCTATTCGCTTATCCAACATTCTGCCAGCCCGTTTATGTTGGATAAGTGAGACTCTACTGTAATAATAATAATAAGGAGGGATTAAGGAGAAGCCTATTAAACATCAAAATAGGTTATGATTTTACAAATTAAGCACTGTAATTCATTGTGTTGTTGAAGGCTTTCATGGCCAGAATCACTGAATTGCTGTGAGTTTTCTGGTCTGTATGACCATTTTCCAGAAGCATTCTCTCCTGATGTTTCGCCCACATCTATGGCAGACATCCTCAGAAGTTGTGAGGTCTGTAATTCATGCTTTGTTGTTACGTGCCTTCAAGTCTTTTCAACTTATGGTGCCGCTATCACAGGTGGGAATTTGAACCTTGGTGTCCGGAACTGTAGTCCAAATCTCAAGCCAATTTTGACTCCATATTTTTCATTCATTCATAAGTCTTCCCATTTTGCAAATGCACTGGTTTGTATTGTCTCGCGGATGCGCAAACATTTCGCCCCGGGGTAGAAATCACAACACGCTCTCCGAGAAAGCATGAACAAACACAGCTGCACCCACGCTGCTAAATATATAAAAGCTTCCCGATCTCAACCCCAAAATCTCCCATTTTTTTATGGGTCAGCTCACAAAACAAGGAGGCAAAGATATAAATTCTTTAGTTCATGGAAAGGCTGTGCTCTGGAGAAAAAGAAACAGTTGGGTGCAAATCTCCAGCTTGGCTAAGGGAGAAGCAGGTTGCTAAAATTTACAGGAATGAATTGAGTTGGTTGCCAAATTACCGTATATACTCAAGTATAAGCCGAGTTTTAGGACTGAAAAAGCCCTCCTCGTCTTATACTCGAGTGAGGGTCCTGGTCGGCTTATACTTGAGTATATACAGTACAGTTATTATTTTTCTCTATTATTATTGGTATCATTACATTTATTATTTTACTCTATTATTATTGTTACTCTTACATTTATTTTACTCTATTTTTATTATTATTAATACATTTATTATTTCACTCCAATATTATTATGGTTATTACATTTATTATTTTACTCTATTATTACATTTATTATTTTTCTCTATTATTATTGTTACTCTTACATTTATTTTACTCTATTTTTATTTTTATTAATACATTTATTATTTCACTCCAATATTATTATGGTTATTACATTTATTATTTTACTCTATTATTACATTTATTATTTTTCTCTATTATTATTGTTACTCTTACATTTATTTTACTCTATTTTTATTATTATTAATACATTTATTATTTCACTCCAATATTATTATGGTTATTACATTTATTATTTTACTCTATTATTACATTTATTATTTTTCTCTATTATTATTGTTACTCTTACATTTATTTTACTCTATTTTATTATTATTAATACATTTATTATTTCACTCCAATATTATTATGGTTATTACATTTATTATTTTACTCTATTATTACATTTATTATTTTTCTCTATTATTATTGTTACTCTTACATTTATTTTACTCTATTTTTATTATTATTAATACATTTATTATTTCACTCCAATATTATTATGGTTATTACATTTATTATTTTACTCTATTATTACATTTATTATTTTTCTCTATTATTATTGTTACTCTTACATTTATTTTACTCTATTTTTATTATTATTAATACATTTATTATTTCACTCCAATATTATTATGGTTATTACATTTATTATTTTACTCTATTATTACATTTATTATTTTTCTCTATTATTATTGTTACTCTTACATTTATTTTACTCTATTTTATTATTATTAATACATTTATTATTTCACTCCAATATTATTATGGTTATTACATTTATTATTTTACTCTATTATTACATTTATTATTTTTCTCTATTATTATTGTTACTCTTACATTTATTTTACTCTATTTTTATTATTATTAATACATTTATTATTTCACTCCAATATTATTATGGTTATTACATTTATTATTTTACTCTATTATTGCATTTATTATTTTTCTCTATTATTATTGGTATTGTTACATTTATTATTTTACTCTATTATTACATTTATTATTATTGTTACCATTACATTTATTTTACTCTATGTTTATTATTATTGAAGAATTATACATTGAAGAAGATGAAAATAATGATTTGATCAGAGTTGGACACTCATACCTTAAATTACAGTTTGATGTAAAAATTCAAAAACATTTAAACTACTGATGCCTCAATTAATGTAATTTTATTGATATCTCGGCTTATACTTGAGTCAGTGTTTTTGTGGTAAAATTAGGTGCCTCAGCTTATATTCGGGTCGGCTTATACTCGAGTATATACGGTAACGTAATTTTATTGGTATCTCGGTTTATACTGGAATCAATGTTTTCCCAGTTTTTTTGTGGTAAAATTAGGTGCCTCAGCTTATATTCGGGTCGGCTTATACTCAAGTATATATGGTAATGTAATTTTATTGGTATCTCGGCTTATACTGGAGTCAATGTTTTCCCAGTTTTTTTGGTGGTAAAATTAGGTGCCTCGGCTTATATTCGGGTTGGCTTATACTTGAGTATATACGGTAATGTAATTTTATTGGTATCTTGACTTATACTGGAGTCAATGTTTTCCCAGTTTATTTTGTGGTAAAATTAGGTGCCTCGGCTTATATTTGGGTCGGCTTATACTCGGGTATATATGGTAATTTTATCGGTATCTCGGCTTATACTGGAGTCAATGTTTTCCCAGTTTATTTTGTGGTTAAATTAGGTGCCTCGGCTTATATTCCGGTCGGCTTATACTCAAGTATATACGGTAGATCCATAAATCCAATAATAATAGAGAAAATTAATAAATGTAATAATAGAGTAAAATAATAAATGTAGTAATACCAATAATAATAGAGAAAAATAATAAATGTAATAATACCAATAATAATAGAGAAAAATAATAAATGTAATAATACCAATAATAATAGAGAAAAATAATAAATGTAATAATACCAATAATAACAGAGAAAAATAATAAATGTAATAGAGTAAAATAATAAATGTAATAATACCAATAATAATAGAGTAAAATAATAAATGTAATAATACCAATAATAATAGAGAAAAATAATAAATGTAATAGAGTAAAATAATAAATGTAATAATACCAATAATAATAGAGTAAAATAATAAATGTAATAATACCAATAATAATAGAGAAAAATAATAAATGTAATAATACCAATAATAATAGAGAAAAGTAATAAATGTAATAGAGTAAAATAATCAATGTAATAATACCAATAATAGAGAAAAATAATAAATGTAATAGAGTAAAATAATAAATGTAATAATACCAATAATAATAGAGAAAAATAATAAATGTAATAGAGTAAAATAATAAATGTAGTAATACCAATAATAATAGAGAAAAATAATAAATGTAATAGAGTAAAATAATAAATGTAGTAATACCAATAATAATAGCTTAATAAGACTTTTGTTCTTTGGTCTCTGGTTTTGTCCCAGAAATCTTCTTCCTGAACAGTCTTGAGCCTGCGATCCCGGCATCGAAAAGAGTGGAAATGCCCAAAGTGATCGGACTGGTTTGGGGGAAAGTGCCATTGTACGTGCTCTTTCCTCGCCGAGTTGATAAAAAAATTCTCCCGTGGGAAGGCCGGATTTCATGGGAAATTCATCCTTAACAAAACCTCGTCTCTTTCGCTTTATCAGCTTCAGCAGGGACTGGACTTCACTAGAAAGAAAAGAAATGGATGTGTGTGTGTGTTGGTGTCAAGGGAGGCCTCTTTCTCTTTCCGTAGGAGGAAAAGCGAGGATTAGGACTTAAAATGGGACACGTTCCCGTTCAAAGAAGAGATCGAAGCCAGATAGCCTGGTCAGCGGTCAGGAGAAGGGCATGGGATTCGGCCACGAACAGACACGCTTTGAGAGTCCTCTTGCATAAGGCAAAAGCAGGGCACCAAACTGGACACTAAGGTCCCTTTTGCATTGGATAATTCAGCTCTGAATGTCGGTCAAGTACAACTCTTGTCAACCATGGTGAATTCTCTCCATTGTTCAGTTGCTGATCAATTCCTCTGTGATCTGTGTGCCATAGGAAAGGGTAGGAAAGGGTTAAGGGAGAGACAGTGGGCAGGCTCATGCCGGGCTGTGGCGCAGCTGGCTAGTAACCAGCTGCAACAAATCACTACTGACCGAGAGGTCATGAGCTCGAAGCCCGGGTCGGGTTAAGCCCCTGACCATGAAATAGCCCGGCTTGCTGTTGACCTATGCAGCCCCAAAAGACAGTCGCATCTGTCAAGTAGGGAAATTTAGGTACGCTTTATGCGGGAGGCTAATTTAACTAATTTACAACATCATAAAAACTGCCAGCAAAACACGAGGAAAGGAATGAGGAAGTACAGCCACTAGTGGACGGTGAAGCAACAGCTCCCCCTGTGGCCGGAACCGTGAAGCTGGAAAAAAATGTTAAATGCCTCTGTGTCTGTCTATATATGTTGTTTGTCTGTTGGCATTGAATGTTTGCCATATATGTGTTCATTGTGATCCGCCCTGAGTCCCCTTCAGGGCCTCCCAGGAGAGGTATAGAGGCTCAGCCCTGTTTCGGGCTCTTGGAAGGAGGCCCCGCCCCCATCCTTAGCCCCACCCTTTAGTCCTAAAAGGCCTCTCAGGAGAGATATAGAGGCTCAGCCCTGTCTCTGGCACTTGAGAAGAGGCCCTGCCCCTCCCCTGGCTCCGCCTCCGTGTCCTAATAGGTGCCATCACCGCCCCTCTAGATTGCTCCAGCGCCCACCGGGGGGCAGTAGCGCCCACTTTGGGAATCAATGATCTAGATTGAGAGAAATAACAGAGCGACTCTATTCTGGTTTGGTTAGATCTCGCTTGAAATAATTGAGTGTCTAGTTCTAGGAAAGCAAAGTTCAAGAAGCAGGGCAGTGTCCGGAGAAGGGCGACCAAAATGACCAAAAGTCTAGAAATTTGATATTGCTTTGCACCTTGGCCTGGATCTTTTGACCCAAATCGGGATTTTAATATTATTGTGTATATTGACTTTTATGACTGTTTTTAATCATGTTGAAGTTTTTACTGCTCGGTTTAATGTTTTATCTGATTTGTGCTGTCGTGTCTGGGCATGGCCCCATGTAAGCCGCCCCGAGTCCCTCCGGGGAGATGGGGCGGGATCTAAGAATAAAATTATTATTATTATTATTATTATTATCCATGTATCCCTATGAGAAGAAACGTAAGGAGATGGGGATGTTTATCTTGGGGAAGAAAAACCTGAGCGGGACATGTTTGAATATCTGAAAGCATTTCCTATAGAGGAGGAGGCAAGCTCTTTTCTCCTGTTCCAAAGCCTACAGCACTCTCCTCTCCTCCCATCCTGTAGCAAAGCAAGCTTGCTGCCTTTCCTTGTTTTACCTGCTTCCTTCTTACAACAGCCAAATATTTTTGTTTTAAAAAAAATGTCTTTTTCTCCTCTCCATCTCTCCGAATGTCTTCAGGTGAGAAAACTGATCCGTCTCTCCACAATGCTGCCTTTGTCTGCCACTTTGGGGTTCTTGTTGCCAGCCTTCCCTCCTTGTTGTTGTGTATCCAAAAATTGCATCTGGGTTTCAAGAGAAAAGCCTTGACTTTCTGCAAGCAGGATTGAGGAATTGTCTGGATGGAAGGATAGCACCACCATCTAGGTTGGAGACCACAGGGGTCATCTAGTCCAAGCCCAAGAAGTACAACCAAAGCATCATGGAGAGGGTTGTTGTATGTTTTCCAGGCTATCTGGCCATGTTCCAGAAGCATTCCCTCCTGACGTTTCGCCCACATTTATGGCAGGCATCCTCAGAGCTTCCATCCAACGTTTGGTGAAGTCCACCAGTCTATATTTGTTAGGTTCTCTTATCCAGCGTTCTGGATTATCCAACGCATTTTTGTAGTCAATGTTTTCAATACATCGTGATATTTTGGTGGTAAACTGCCAATAATAGAGAAAAATAATAAATGTAACAATGCCAATAATAATAGAGAAAAATAATAAATGTAATAATGCCGATAATAATAGAGAAAAATAATAAATGTAACAATGCCAATAATAATAGAGAAAAATAATAAATGTAATAATGCCGATAATAATAGAGAAAAATAATAAATGTAATAATGCCGATAATAATAGAGAAAAATAATAAATGTAATAATACCAATAATAATAGAGAAAAATAATAAATGTAATAATGCCAATAATAATAGAGAAAAATAATAAAGGTAATAATACCAATAATAATAGAGAAAAATAATAAATGTAATAATGCCAATAATAATAGAGAAAAATAATAAAGGTAATAATACCAATAATAATAGAGAAAAATAATAAATGTAATAATGCCGATAATAATACAGAAAAATAATAAATGTAATAATACCGATAATAATAGAGAAAAATAATAAAGGTAATAATACCGATAATAATAGAGAAAAATAATAAAGGTAATAATACCAATAATAATAGAGAAAAATAATAAAGGTAATAATGCCAATAATAATAGAGAAAAATAATAAAGGTAATAATACCAATAATAATAGAGAAAAATAATAAAGGTAATAATACCAATAATAATAGAGAAAAATAATAAAGGTAATAATACCGATAATAATAGAGAAAAATAATAAAGGTAATAATACCGATAATAATAGAGAAAAATAATAAAGGTAATAATACCGATAATAATAGAGAAAAATAATAAAGGTAATAATACCAATAATAATAGAGAAAAATAATAAATGTAATAATGCCAATAATAATAGAGAAAAATAATAAATGTAATAATGCCAATAATAATAGAGAAAAATAATAAAGGTAATAATACCAATAATAATAGAGAAAAATAATAAAGGTAATAATGCCGATAATAATAGAGAAAAATAATAAAGGTAATAATGCCAATAATAATAGAGAAAAATAATAAAGGTAATAATACCAATAATAATAGAGAAAAATAATAAAGGTAATAATACCAATAATAATAGAGAAAAATAATAAAGGTAATAATACCGATAATAATAGAGAAAAATAATAAAGGTAATAATACCGATAATAATAGAGAAAAATAATAAAGGTAACAATACCAATAATAATAGAGAAAAATAATAAATGTACCATATATTCTCGAGTATAAGCTGTCCCAAATATAAGCCAACCGAGTATAAGCCGAGGGGGGCTTTTTCAGTCTTAAAAAAAGGGCTGAAAAGCTAGGCTTATACTCGAGTATATACAGTAACTCTCAGATTAGAAGGTCCTCCTGACATCGGATACTGGAGCTCAGAAGTGAAAGGCACTCTGTCCATGCTCAGAGGTACCCTCATGATGCTTCAGCGTCCAATGCAGTTTGTGACTTATCGTTTCATGCGTCTCCTGGACCCAACCGGGCAACGGGTGCCAAGCGGCGGGAACAAGGCCCTCTTCTTTGGAGCCGCGAGTGGGTGGCTCTCCACTCCCCCTCTTCCTTAACATTTGCTTGGAGGAGATCCCAGCCACGCGTTGACATGGAACCAGAGCCACTGCCCACTGGCTGCCAAGGCAGGTGGTCAACTCAGATTTCGGATAAGGAGAGAACACCGGCCAGGATCCGCTGCCAGTACCTTCTCCCGACTTCAACCCGAAACCTATTGAAAGCTGCCCTGGCCTCCAAAGAAGGAGAGTCTATTCCTGAGCGGTGTCGTTTGGGTAGAGAAAGCTGATGACTTTGTAAAACTACAACTCCCAAGATCCCGTGTTAAACTATGTTCCTGGGTTAGAAATTATTATTATTATTATTATTATTATTATTATTATTATTATTATTATATTATTTTATTATTTCAATTATTTATACCCCGCCCTTCTCACCCGAGGGGACTCAGGGCGGCTTACAAGTGGCAATTGATGACGTTACACTGATATACAATAAACTAAAACAATTAAAACAGTTAAAACAGTCATAAAACACAATATACAAGTTTAAAACAATGCAAAGTGCTTATGCCATTTCCTAATTGGTTCTACTGTATATACTCGAGTATAAGCCTAGTTTTTCAGCCCTTTTTTTAAGACTGAAAAAGCCCCCTTCGGCTTATACTCAGGTGAGGGTCCTGGTTGGCTTATATTTGGGTCAGCTTACACTCGAGAATACAGTAGAGTCTCACTTATCCAAGCCTCTGGATTATCCAAGCCATTTTTGTAGTCAATGTTTTCAATATATTGTAATATTTTGGTGCTAAATTCATACTCTGGATTACCCAAGCAATTTTTGTAGTCAATGATTTCAATATATCGTGATATTTTGGTGCTAAATTCGTAAATACAGTAATTGCAACATAACATGACTGCGTATTGAACTACAGTAGAGTCTCACTTATCCAAGCCTCGCTTATCCAAGCCATTTTTGTAGTCAATGTTTTCAATATATCATGATATTTTGGTGCGAAATTCACAAATACACTAATTAGAACATACTATTACTGCGTATTGATCTACTTTTTCTGACAAATTTGTTGTATAACATGATGTTTTGGGGCTTAATTTGTAAAATCATAACCTAATTTGATGTTTAATAGGCTTTTCCTCAATCCCTCCTTATTATCCAAGATATTCGCTTATCCAAGGTTCTGCCTGCCCGTTTAGCTTGGATAAGTGAGACTCTACTGTATATGGTCCATTTATTATTTTTCTCTATTATTATTGGTATTATTACATTTATTATTTTTCTCTATTATTGTTGCTACTATTACATTTATTTTACTCTATTTTTATTATTATTAATAATACATTTATTATTTCACTCTGATCTTATTCTTATTACATCTATTTTTATTTCTGAAATTTACCACCCTCGGCTTATACTGGAGTCAATGTTTTCTCAGGTTTTTTTGTAGTAAAATTAAGTGCCTCGGCTTATATTCGGGTCGGCTTATACTCGAGTATATACAGTAATGTAATTTTATTGGTATCTCAGCTGATACTGGAGTCAATGTTTTTTCAGTTTATTTGTAGTAAAATTAGGTGCGTCAGCTTATATTCGGGTCGGCTTATACTCGAGTATATATGGTAATGTAATTTTATTGGTATCTCGGCTTATACTGGAGTCAATGTGTTCTCAGTTTTTTTGTAGTAAAATTAGGTGCCTCGGCTTATATTTGGGTCGGCTTATACTCGAGTATATACGGTAATGTAATTTTATTGGTATCTCGGCTTATACTGGAGTCAAAGTTTTCCCAGTTTTTTGTAGTAAAATTAGGTGCCTCGGCTTATATTCGGGTGGGCTTATACTCAATTATATATGGTAATGTAATTTTATTGGTATCTCGGCTTATACTGGAGTCAATGTTTTCCCAGGTTTTTTTGTGGTAAAATTAGGTGCCTCGGCTTATATTCGGGTCGGCTTATACTCAAGTATATATGGTAATGTAATTTTATTGGTATCTCGGCTTATACTGGAGTCAATGTTTTCCCAGGGTTTTTTGTGGTAAAATTAGGTGCCTCGGCTTATATTTGGGTCGGCTTATACTTGAGTATATACGGTAATGTAATTTTATTGGTATCTCGGCTTATACTGGAGTCAATGTTTTCCCAGGTTTTTTTGTGGTAAAATTAGGTGCCTTGGCTTATATTTGGGTTGGCTTATACTCGAGTATATACAGTAATGTAATTTTATTGGTATCTCGGCTTATACTGGAGTCAATGTTTTCCCAGGTTTTTTTGTGGTAAAATTAGGTGCCTCGGCTTATATTCGGGTCGGCTTATACTTGAGTATATACGGTAATGTAATTTTATTGGTATCTCGGCTTATACTGGAGTCAATGTTTTCCCAGGTTTTTTTGTGGTAAAATTAGGTGCCTCGGCTTATATTCGGGTCAGCTTATACTTGAGTATATACGGTAATGTAATTTTATTGGTATCTCGGCTTATACTGGAGTCAATGTTTTCCCAGGTTTTTTTGTGGTAAAATTAGGTGCCTCGGCTTATATTCGGGTGGGCTTATACTCGAGTATATACGGTAATGTAATTTTATTGGTATCTTGGCTTATACTGGAGTCAGTGTGTTCTGTTTTTTTGTAGTAAAATTAGGTGCCTCAGCTTATATTCGGGTCGGCTTATACTTGAGTATATATGGTAATGTAATTTTATTGGTATCTCAGCTTATACTGGAGTCAAAGTTTTCCCAGTTTTTTTGTAGTAAAATTAGGTGCCTCGGCTTATATTCGGGTCGGCTTATATACGGTAAGCACCACACAATTAAATAGGAAATAACACTTTCGAACCAGGAACAGATTTTTCCCCCCCAATTTGTTTTACATCGTGTTCTTGAGCCATGGCAGTTGAAGTGGTTTCGAACTGCATTCATTCTCTGATGTAGATGGTGATATTCAGTTTGGGAATACAAAGAAGGGATTCCCTGAAATGCATAGGCAAGAGGCCACTATAGCTAGAAATGTAATCCAATAATATGAACTATCAAACAGTAATTAAACCAAAATATAATCCATGTGTTACCAACGCACGTACATTCATAGAAAGTAAAACTCTATATTCAGGGTTTGTGAGTCCAATGCCAACCAGAGTTCATGTTCCACATGAAGGACTGTATAAGTCACTAATCGTGAGTCCAAATTTAAACGTCCAAGTAAGTGAATCCTTTTATGAAATCCAATGTTTTAAACAAGTCCAAGGTTACAGGGTTGTTGTGTGTCTTTCGGGCTGTGTGGCCATGTTCCAGAAGCATTCTCTCCTGACGTTTCGCCCACATCTATGGCAGGCATCCTCAGAGGTTGTGAGGTATGGAGAAAACTAAGCAAAGAGGTAAATATATATCTGTGGAAAGTCTAGGGTGAGAGAGGTCAGTGTGAATGTGTGTAGTTAATCACTTTAATTAGCATTGAAAAGCTTATCTGCTGTCTTCTTCCTGCCTCTGGGGCATCCTTTGTTTAGAGTCGTTAACTGCCCTAGGTTGATTCATGTCTGGAAATCCTCTGTTTTTAGAGTATTGCTTTTTATTTACTGTTCTGATTCTTGAGTTTTTTAATACTGGTAGCCAGATTTTGTTCATTTTCATGGTTTCTTCCTTTCTGTTGAAGTTGTCCACATGCTTGTGGATTTCAATGGCTTCTCTGTGTAGTCTGACATGATAGTTGTTAGAATGGTCCAGCATTTTTGTGTTCTCAAATAGTATTCTGTGTCCAGGCTGGTTCATCAAATGCTCTGCTATGGCTGATTTCTCTGGTTGAATTAGTCTGCAGTGCCTTTCATGTTCTTTGACTCTTGTTTGGGCGCTGCGTTTGGTGGTCCCTATGTAGACTTGTCCACAGCTGCATGGTATCCGGTAGACTCCTGCAGAAGAGAGAGGATCCCTCTTGTCCTTCGCTGACCGTAGCATTTGTTGGATTTTCTTCGTGGGTCTGTAGATGGTTTGTAGGTTGTGCTTCTTCATCAGCTTCCCTATGCGGTCAGTAGTTCCCTTGATGTATGGTAAGAACACCTTTCCTCTGGGTGGATCTTTCCCTTGACTCTCGTGGCTTGTTCTTGGCCTTGCAGCTCTTCTGATGTCTGTGGTGGAGTCTCCATTGGCCTGTAGAGCCCAGTTTAGGTGGTTGAGTTCACCTTGGAGGAGGTGAGGTTCGCAGATTCTTTGTGCACGGTCTGTCAGGGCTTTGATTGTGCTCCTTTTTTGACTTGGGTGATGGTTGGAGTTTTTATGAAGGTATCTATCTGTGTGTGTAGGTTTTCTGTAAACTGTGTGGCCCAATTGTTGATTGGGTTTGCGGATGACCAGAACATCTAGAAATGGCAGTTTTCCTTCCTTTTCTTTTTCCATGGTGAATTGGCCACATGAATTGGAACATGGCCACACAGCCCGAAAGACACACAACAACCCTGTGATCCTGGCCATGAAAGCCTTCGACAACACAAAGTCCAAGGTTAGTCGCCATCCAGACCGGTTTCGACTGTGTAGTCTTCCTCAGGTGGTGGTTATGCAGGGATGGAGAACCTCTATATCAGGGGTCCTCAAACTTATAAAGCAGAGGGCCGGTTCACAATCCTTCAGACCAGGGGTCCCCAAACTAAGGCCCGGGGGCCGGATGTCACAGACAGAACGCCACCAGATAAGATTCAACACAGTTTATTAAAGATACAGAACCAAAAATGCCCGTAAAAGACAAAGGGCTAGGCAAAGACTCGCCTTCAATATGAAAAGACACTAAAAAACAGTTCAAAAGATAAACCGGATTAAACGGGAGTTTAATCCGGGTTAAACCAAAAATGCTTACTTCAGCCTGGCTCTTAAAACAAACAAAAACTGGTAAACTAAGATTCAATGAAACATAAATAACTGGCAGCAGATTACTCTCTGCTACTCAACAGCTGTGGTTGATTAACTAAGATGTTACTCCTCCGTGCAGCAAGTGAACTCCGGGTCCAAACACATCAATCAGGGCAGAAGCAGTCAGCGGGGTCCCAATCCGGTCCAAGGTCGAAGGCCAGGTACAGACGTCTTTAGTTCACCAGTTCCAACGATAATCACAGAAGGGATAGTCCAAGGTCGTAGTCAGTCAGTCAGTCCAGCGTCAATCCAGAGTGGGCAATTAATGTCCGTCAAAAAGACGACGGAGGTCCAAGGTATTCAGCAAACGAATCACACCCGTCTTCAGGAAATTCCCAACAAGAGCCCAAGCGTTCGTCCAGATTACCTTGCCCAACGCAATTAGCCCTGGATTCTAAACCCCATTTTATGCCAGTTACAACTCCTCATCGCTGTCAGCTGTTACCCTAATTCCAGGTGCCTCATCCTCATCATCCTCATCAGAACTACAACACCTTTGACTACGCCCCACACCATCCCCAGCTGTGGATCCCGTTCCATCCCTCCAGCTCGTCCACGGGTCTAATCCTGCAACCCGCCAATCGCCTCCCATGCTATCATTGCCGGTGGCACCCAAATCCTCCCTCCCATGAGTCCATTCCATGTCATCCTCCTCTGAGCTAACCATCTCTTCCTCCATTCTCTCGGTAAAACCCTCAAAGGAGTCTTCGTCTGTTGGTTCTGCAAATAAGTCCCGGAGCCGTTTCCTTTCTCGCTCCTCAAGAGAGTCTGACTCCCGAGGAGTCTTACGACCACGTCTCCCAGTATCGGAGCCATAAGGCTCAACCATAACACCGGATGCGGCCCTCCAAGGTCATTTACCTGGCCCCTGCCCTCAGTTTTATAACATAATTTATAACATAATAATATATAGTAATTATAACATATTGTATATACATATAATATTAATAATATTATATTGTAATACAGGAGCAACCGGAGTTGCTTTTGGAGTGAGAGAATTGGCCGTCTGTTTTGATGGCTTCTCTCATGTCCCCGCATGGACCTGGAGCTAATAGAGGGAGCTCATTCGCACTCTCCCCAGGTGGGATTCGAACCTGGCAGCTTTCAGGTCAGCAACCCAACCTTTAAGTGATGAGGCTTTTATCCCCTAGGCCAAGGGTCCCCAAACTAAGGCCCGGGGGCCGGATGCGGCCCATCGAAGCTATTTATCCGGCCCCCACGGCACAAGGGCAGAAGGGGGTTGGGCTAAATGACTCAAGGGGTCTCTTCTTCTCTTACAACCCTTATTATTATTAATAATAATAATAATAATAATAATAATAATAATAATAATAACATTGAGGCTGGGTGGCCATCTGTCAGGGGTGCTTTGCTTGTGCTTTTGGTGCATAGAGGCAGAAGGGGGTTGGACTCAATGGCCCAAGGGGTCTCTTCCAACCCTCTTTATTATTATTATTATTATTATTCTTATTATTATTATTATTATTAACATTGAGGCAGGGTGGCCATCTGTCAGGGGTGCTTTGCTTGTGCTTTTGGTGCACAGAGGCAGAAGGGGGTTGGACTCAATGGCCCAAGGGGTCTCTTCCAACCCTCTTTATTATTATTATTATTATTATTATTATTATTATTATTATTATTATTAACATTGAGGCTGGGTGGCCATCTGTCAGGGGTGCTTTGCTTGTGCTTTTGGTGCATAGAGGCAGAAGGGGGTTGGACTCAATGGCCCAAGGGGTCTCTTCCAACCCTCTTTATTATTATTATTATTATTATTATTATTATTATTATTATTATTATTATTAACATTGAGGCAGGGTGGCCATCTGTCAGGGGTGCTTTGCTTGTGCTTTTGGTGCACAGAGGCAGAAGGGGGTTGGACTCAATGGCCCAAGGGGTCTCTTCCAACCCTCTTTATTATTATTATTATTATTATTATTATTATTATTATTATTATTATTATTAACATTGAGGCTGGGTGGCCATCTGTCAGGGGTGCTTTGCTTGTGCTTTTGGTGCACAGAGGCAGAAGGGGGTTAGACTCAATGGCCCAAGGGGTCTCTTCCAACCCTCTTTATTATTATTATTATTATTATTATTATTATTATTATTATTATTAACATTGAGGCTGGGTGCCCATCTGTCAGGGGTGCTTTGCTTGTGCTTTTGGTGCACAGAGGCAGAAGGGGGTTAGACTCAATGGCCCAAGGGGTCTCTTCCAACCCTCTTTATTATTATTATTATTATTATTAATATTGAGGCTGGGTGGCCATCTGTCAGGGGTGCTTTGCTTGTGCTTTTGATGCACAAAGGCAGAAGGGGATTGGACTCAATGGCCCAAAGGGTCTCTTCCAACCCTCTTTGTTGTTGTTGTTGTTGTTAATTATTATTAATTATTATTGCTTGGTGGCCAACTATAGTCCGGCCCTCCAACGGTCTGAAGGATCGTGAACTGGCCCCCTGTTTAAAAAGTTTGGGGACCCCTGCCCTAGGCCACCAGAGGCTCCTATATAATGCTAATAATACAAATGTAATAATATTAATTATATATTTTACATGTAATATTACTAATAATTTTACAATATATTGATACAGTACAATATAGTAATTTATTACCAGTATTGTACTATGCTAATATAATATTGTATGTAAATTTAATTTGTAAGCCGCTCTGAGTCCCCTTCAGGGTGAGAAGGGCGGCATATAAATGTAGCAAATAAATAAATAAATAATATTTTAATATCATTTTTAAATAATATAATATATTGTATATACATATAATATTGATAATAATATTATAACGTTATACAATATAATACTAATAATACCATATAATAATATTAATTATAGGTTATATATTACATATACAGTATAGTGGTATAGTTCGATATAGTAATATATAATGCTAATATTGTGCTATGCTAATAATATAATATAATGTATGTACATACAGCTGCTCTGAGTCCCCTTCGGGGTGAGAAGGGCAGGATATAAATGTAATAAATAAATGTAGTAAATGAATAAATAAATAATTTTAGACTTAGGCTCACCCAAAGTCTGAAATGACTTGAAGGCTCACAACAACAACAATCCTATTTCGCTTCATTATCTCATTGGCCAGAAGCAGGCCCACACTTCCCATTGAAATCCTGATAGGTTTATGTTGGCTACTATTGTTTTCATTTTTAAATATTGTATTGTTCTTTCATTGTTGTTGTTGTTGTTGTTGTTGTTTTGCACTACAAATAAGACATGTGCCATGTGCAAAGGAATTTGTTTGGGTTTTTTTTCAAATGAGAATTCGGCCCCTCCACAGTCTGTGGACCGGCCCTCTGCTTTAAAAGTTTGGGGACCCCTGCTTCAGACTGTGGAGGGGCCGAATTATCATTTGGAGGGGAAAAAATGAAGAAATTCCTATGCACACTGCACATGTCTTATTTGTAGTACAAAACAACAACAACAATGAAAACAATTGTAACCAGCATAAACCTATCAGGATTTCAATGGGAAGTGTGGGCCTGCTTCTGGCCAATGAGATAGTCAAGTTAATTAGGATTGTTGTTGTTGTGTGACTTCAAGTCATTTCAGACTTTGGCCGAGCCTAAGTCTAAAATTATGTATTTATTTATTCATTTACTACATTTATTTATTACATTTATATCCCGCCCTTCTCACCCCGAAGGGGACTCAGAGCAGCATAGCACAATATTAGCACTATATTGAACTATACCACTATACTGTAATATTATATGCAATATATATCATATAATTAATATTATTATATGGTATTATTATTATTATTATTATTATTTTTCGTGTCAGGAGCAACCGGAGTTGCTTCTGGAGTGAGAGAATTGGCCGTCTGCAAGGACGTTGCCCAGGGGACGCCCAGATGTTTTGATGTTTTACCATCCTTGTGGGAGGCTTCTCTCATGTCCCCGCATGGAGCTGGAGCTAATAGAGGGAGCTCATCTGCGCTCTCCCCGGGTGGGATTCGAACCTGGCAGCTTTCAGGTCAGCAACCCAACCTTCAAGTCACAAGGCTTTTATCCCCTTGGCCACCAGGGGCTCCGGTATTATTATTAGTATTATATTGTATAACATTATAATATTATTATCAATATTATATGTATATACAATATATTATATTATTTAAAATGATATAAAAATATTACATTATAAAACTGAGGGCAGGGGCCAGGTAAATGATCTTGGAGGGCCGGATCCGGCCCCCGGGCCTTAGTTTGGGGACCCCTGCTCTATATAGAGTTTTTTTTTTCTATGAATGTATGTGTGTTGGTAACACATGGATTATATTTTGGTTTAATTACTGTTTTATAGTTCATACTATTGGATGACATTTCTAGCTATAGTGGCCTCTTGCCTGTGATATGCAGTTTGGGCCAACGCCGAAGCCAATGGAGATGGAAAGCCTATGTTGCCTCAGTGGCCACTTGTTGGAGCGAAAGGGTGGCCGCTCTCCAAGAAGGCCAAGCAGAGGAAGGAAGCCATTGTGTGGATCTTCGCATCTGGAAGCTGGACGAGGTCCCGAAAATTCCCCTTGGGTGCCATTGAGCGCATCTTGGACGGCTGAGAGGTTTCCGAGGAGAGGCTTTGCATGAAGAACAAGGCTCTTTTTTCTCACCATGGGGAAGTGCACTCGTTTTCGAGGACTCCGATCGGAGGCCTCGGAAGACCCCAGTGCGGAGGCAGAGATGGAGCCAAATAAGACAAAAGGAGCCCAAGAAAAGAAAGAAAGACAAAACCCAGCTCTATTTGGGCTCCGGAGACTGAATCCTTAGCCATTGATCCTCACTTAAAGCTTGACCCTTGGCAAAGTCGCCAAGAGGAAAGAAATCCTTCAAGCGAGCCAGAGCTTGACTTTAGGCAAAGGTGAGCATTAGGCATGTCCGATCGGTGAAAAAAAATGTTTCAATTCTCGTTTCTAAAGTAGGGGACGCTGGCGCTTCGATATAGAAAGTATTTCCGATTTTTTCACCCAAACATTTCGGATATTTCCGAAAATTCGTAATGATTCTAAATGTTTCTACAATGGCGGACGCACATGCGCAATCGCCCAAAAAAAAGGAACCGGGGGGGGGGGCTTTTACAGGGCTCTCCCGCCCTCATTTCTTGAGCTATCCTCATCAACCCTAGCCCCCACCTTTGCGTCCATCATGGAAACTTCTGATTGGCCGGGGAGCGGCAGCCATGTTAGGCTGCGCTAAGCTCCCATTCTAGGTAGGTTGCAGAAACAAAACAAAAAATTAAAAAATATTTTTAAAAATATATTTTAAAAAATTTGGGGGGGAAAAAAATTAACGAAACATTAAGAGACAATTAGAGAATGTGCCAACAATGGTTCGAATTACATTGCTGGTTGCGCTGTGAGACAATGTCTCGGAATGCGTATCAAAAAGCGAGAACAATCCGAAATAATTCCGATACACGATTCAAAACGATTTTTTGGACATGTCTAGTGAGCATGGATGGAACCGAACCAATGGAAAAGATGCCCCAAAATTATGTTTCCTTTTTTTAAAGGTATTATTTTATTAATTTATCAGTCAAAATGTATACGTTTACATTCCTCATTTTACAATATCTTAAACATATTGTATACAATTCGACAGTAAAAAAAAAAATGAAGAACATCTTTAAGCATATTTCTTGCCTGTTTTTAACTTTTCCATTACAACTTTATTTATTTATACATGTTTTATTTTTTATTATTATTGTTATTGTTATTATTATTATTTTATTATGACACAGCAAACAAGATAGATATGCTGGATTTCATATCACAAAATCACAAGTCGAACACTTCCCAAGTGTCTGGGACTGTGTGATGTAGGGTGGCCTTTTGCAGTTGGCAGATCGTGATTTTGTCAATGATTTGTATTCCAGAACTTTATCAGTCTGGATTTGGAAGTCCCACAGTATCTTTGCGTGCTCATTGTCCAAGACTTTTGCAGGTTTGTGATCCCACCAGTTCTTTGCTGCTGGGAGGTGGGACTTGAGGCAGAAGTTCCAATGAATCATTTTGGCCACATGTTTGTGCCTCTGTTTGTAGTCTGTCTGTGCGATTTTCTTACAGCAGCTGAGGAGATGATCCATGGTTTCATCAGTTTCCTTGCACAATCTGCATTTTGGGTCATCAGCTGATTTTTCGATCTTGGCCTTGTTTGCCTTTGTCCTGATGTCTTGCTCCTGGGCTGCAAGGATCAGGCCTTCTGTCTCCTTCTTCAGGGTCCCATTTGTGAGCCAGAGCCAGGTCTTCTATTATTATTATTATTATTATTATTATTATTATTATTATTATTATTATTAATTGCCTTTGTCCTGATGTCTTGCTCCTGGGCTGCAAGGATCAGGCCTTCTGTCTCCTTCTTCAGGGTCCCATTTGTGAGCCAGAGCCAGGTCTTCTATTATTATTATTATTATTATTATTATTATTATTATTATTAATGGCCTTTGTCCTGATGTCTTGCTCCTGGGCTGCAAGGATCAGGCCTTCTGTCTCCTTCTTCAGGGTCCCATTTGTGAGCCAGAGCCAGGTCTTCTATTATTATTATTATTATTATTATTATTATTATTATTATTAATGGCCTTTGTCCTGATGTCTTGCTCCTGGGCTGCAAGGATCAGGCCTTCTGTCTCCTTCTTCAGGGTCCCATTTGTGAGCCAGAGCCAGGTCTTCTATTATTATTATTATTATTATTATTATTATTAATGGCCTTTGTCCTGATGTCTTGCTCCTGGGCTGCAAGGATCAGGCCTTCTGTCTCCTTCTTCAGGGTCCCATTTGTGAGCCAGAGCCAGGTCTTCTATTATTATTATTATTATTATTATTATTATTATTATTAATGGCCTTTGTCCTGATGTCTTGCTCCTGGGCTGCAAGGATCAGGCCTTCTGTCTCCTTCTTCAGGGTCCCATTTGTGAGCCAGAGCCAGGTCTTCTATTATTATTATTATTATTATTATTATTATTATTATTATTAATGGCCTTTGTCCTGATGTCTTGCTCCTGGGCTGCAAGGATCAGGCCTTCTGTCTCCTTCTTCAGGGTCCCATTTGTGAGCCAGAGCCAGGTCTTCTATTATTATTATTATTATTATTATTATTATTATTATTAATGGCCTTTGTCCTGATGTCTTGCTCCTGGGCTGCAAGGATCAGGCCTTCTGTCTCCTTCTTCAGGGTCCCATTTGTGAGCCAGAGCCAGGTCTTCTATTATTATTATTATTATTATTATTATTATTATTATTATTAATGGCCTTTGTCCTGATGTCTTGCTCCTGGGCTGCAAGGATCAGGCCTTCTGTCTCCTTCTTCAGGGTCCCATTTGTGAGCCAGAGCCAGGTGTTCTCTTTATCAGCTTTTCCTTCAATTTTGTCAAGGAACGTTCCATGCAATGTTTTGTTGTGCCAGCTGTCAGCTCTAGTTTGTAGTGCGGTTTTCTTGTACTGATTTTTGTCTGCTGTGCTTTGAGGAGTTTCTGATTTTTTACTTCAATCAAAGCAGGTTCTTCACTTTGCTTTAATTATTATTATTATTATTATTCCTTCCCCCCCTTCACCAAGGTCTTGGTGAAAAATTATGTTTCCTTTTCTCTCTCCTTTTTTGGCCCGAAATAAAATGCCACGCGGATCCAGACCGGTGCCTTGTCCCAATGCTGTGCTTTAATGCAGTGTTTCCAAACATTGCCGCGGACGGGATGAAAAGAGCCTTTCTTGTGGGATGAGGCTGGCAATGGGGCTTGTTTTCTCTTTGCAGGGAACAAGTTTGGAGGGGAGAAGGGGCAAAGAATGGGCACCAGTGACTCAGTCGGAAACACATACACACACACAGAAGCATTTTATCCCTGACTCCTCCTCCTATTATTTCCCCATTGATTTATTGAGCTCTATGTACAGAAGGAGTAATGGGACGGGTGTGAACAAGATGCCCGTCAAGAGAATCTGCACCACAGGGCTCTGGGTGCGAATGAGGTGGCAGAGACGGGTTCCGTTGGCAAGCAGACAAGAGCAATTGTTCCCTTCCCTTCCCTCTGAAAATCATATTAGAAACAAGAAGAAAAAAAGGCCAAAACAAAACAGACGGGCATTACCGTATATACTCGAGTATAAGCCGACCCAAATATAAGCTGAGGCACCTAATTTTACCACAAAAACTGGGAAAACTTATTGATTCAAGTATAAGCCGAGGGTGGGAAATGCAGCAGCTACAGGTCAAATTCGAAAATAAAAATAGATATTAATAAAATTGCATTATTTGAGGCATCAGTAGGTTAAATGTTTTTGAATCTATATACAGTAGAGTCGCACTTATCCAACATAAACGGGCCAGCAGAATGTTGGATAAGCGAATATGTTGGATAATAAGGAGGGATTAAGGAAACGCCTATTAAACATCAAATTAGGTTATGATTTTACAAATTAAGCATCAAAATATCATGTTTTACAACAAATTTGACAGAAAAAGTAGTTCAATATGCAGTAATGTCATGTAGTAATTACTGTATTTATGAATTTAGGACCAAAACATTGAAAACATTGACTAAAAAAATGCGTTGGATAATCCAGAATGTTGGATAAGCGAGTGTTGGATAAGTGAGACTCTACTGTATATAAAAGAGTGATGGAATCATGGCACCAGACAAAACAACAAAACTACAGGCCCCCAACCTCGAAATTTGACAACACAACCCATCATCCATGTCTCTAGGTTGATACAACAAAAAGAAAAGAAATATAAAGTCCTAATTAGAGAGAGAGGAATAATTGCTTTTATCCAATTGCTGCCAGTTAGAAGGCTAAGCTCTTCCAACTTGGTCTCCTAGCAACCCAATCAAAAATAATAAAAAACACTAAAAAGAATAATTAAAAACACTAAAAATTAATGCAATAAAATATTATAATAACAGAAAATAACTAAAAATAATACAAGAAAATAATAAAATATAAAGATAACTTACAATAAAATTATTTTAAAAATACAAATAACGTCAAATAAAAATTGCACAACAATTTTTAACCAATACCACCACCACTTTGCCACAGCAACGCGTGGCCGGGCACAGCAAGTATTTATATAAAACTGTAATTTAAGATAATAATAAGACTTTAATAAGATAAGACTGTCCAACTCTGAATACCTATATACTCAAGTATAAGCCGACCTGAATAGAAGCCGGCCAGGACCCTCACTCGAGTATAAGCCGAGGGGAGCTTTTTCAGCCCTAAAAAAGGGCTGAAAAACTAGGCTTATACTCGAGTATATACAGTACTTCCTCCTTTGATCTGAGCACTGTATTCTTGTTGGTGCAGCCCAGGATCACACTGGTGTTTTGTTTTGTTTTGTTTTGTCCCTACATCACATCCTTGTCTTGTGTTTAGCAAAGCTTTGGTGGTGTTTTATAAGCCTTGGAATTGCCAGGCAAAAGCGAGTTTCATTTTTTCCAGGCTTATGGGGACCTCTGCTGGAGACTGACAAAGAAAGGGAATTATTTTAGTCCATTATTATTAAAAGGATACATAAGCACATTTCCATTGAAGAAGATGAAAATAATTATTGGATCAGAGTTGGACAGTCTTATCTTAAATTTGAGCTTGATGTAAATATTCAAAAACATTTAACCTACTGATGCCTCAATTAATGTAATTTTATTGGTATCTATTTTTATTTCTGAAATTTACCACCCTCGGCTTATACTGGAGTCAATGTTTTCCCAATTTTTTGTGGTAAAATTAGGTGCCTCGGCTTATATTCGGGTCGGCTTATACTCGAGTATATACGGTATATCAATCCATTATGGTGGGGCTGGGAATCCATTCCTTAGAGACATTAATGCCAGGCATGTCCGATCGATGAAAAAAATGTTTCAATTCGCGTTTCTAAAGTAGGGGGCGCTGGCGCTTCGATATAGAAAGTATTTCCGATTTTTTCACCCAAAAATTTTGGATATTTCCGAAAATTCGTAATGATTCTAAGTGTTTCTAAATGGCGGATGCGCATGCGCAATCGCTACACACTGGGCTTGTATGGCAATCTTCCATGTGGACGCAGAGGACGTTAGCCCCCACCTTTGCATCCATCATGGAAGCTTCTGATTGACTGGGGAGCGGTAGCCATGTTAGGCTGCACTAAGCTCCCATTCAAGGTTGCAGTAACAAATTATTTTTAAAAAATATTTTTAAAATATATATTTTTTTAAAAAAAATGGGGGGGGGGAATTAACGAAACATTAAGAGACAATTAGAGAATGGGCCAACAATGGTTCAAATTACATTGCTGGTTGTGCTGTGAGACAATGTCTCGGAATGCGTATCAAAAAGCGAGAACAATCCGAAATAATTCCGATATACGATTCAAAACGATTTTTTGGACATGTCTAATTAATGCACTTTGATACCATTGGAATCGAGTACATACAGTAGGTTTGACCTTTTCCCACCCCATCTAACCCTTGGCTCTTTCCTTGCTTCTCCCGCCAGATGACCTCTTCAACCAAGGTGTACTACAGCCAGACCACGCAGACCGATAGCCGGCCCCTGATTGGCTCCACCCTGAGGAAGAGGCGGGTCATGACCAAGGATGGGCGGAGTAATGTCCGGATGGAGCACATCGCGGACAAGCGGTTCCTCTACCTGAAGGACCTGTGGACCACCTTCATCGACATGCAATGGCGCTACAAGCTCCTCCTGTTTTCGGCCTCTTTTGCTGGGACTTGGTTCATCTTTGGGGTCATCTGGTACCTGGTGGCCGTCCTCCACGGAGACCTGCTGGAGTTCGACCCTCCGGCCAACCACACGCCTTGCGTCATGCAGGTGCACACCTTGACTGGGGCCTTCCTCTTCTCCCTGGAGTCCCAGACCACCATTGGCTACGGCTTCCGCTACATCAGCGAGGAGTGCCCCTTGGCCATCGTCCTGCTCATCAGCCAGCTGGTCCTCACCACCATCATGGAGATCTTCATCACCGGCACCTTCCTGGCCAAGATCGCCCGGCCCAAGAAGCGAGCCGAGACCATCAAGTTCAGCCAGAGCGCGGTGGTGGCCCAACACAACGGCAAGACCTGCTTGATGATCCGGGTGGCCAACATGCGCAAGAGTCTCCTCATCGGGTGCCAGGTGACGGGCAAGCTTCTCCAGACCTACCTCACCAAGGAAGGGGAGAATGTCCGGCTCAACCAGGTCAACGTGGACTTCCAGGTGGACACTTCGTCCGACAGTCCTTTCCTGATCCTTCCGTTGACCTTCTACCACGTGGTGAACGAACACAGCCCTTTCCGAGACCTGGCCCTGCGCACGGGAGAAGGCGACTTTGAGCTGGTGGTCATCCTCAGCGGCACCGTGGAATCCACCAGCGCCACCTGCCAAGTGCGGACCTCCTACCTCCCCGAGGAGATCCTCTGGGGCTACGAGTTCACCCCGGTCATCTCGCTCTCGGCCAGCGGGAAGTACGTCGCCGATTTCAGCCTCTTTGAACAAGTGGTCAAAGTCTCCCCGCCTTGCTGTCTCCATGAAACCGTCCGGTTCGGTGACCCCGAGAAGTTGAAACTCGAGGAATCCTTTCGAGAGAAAGCCGAAGGCACGGCGTTGAGCGTCCGCATCAGCAACGTTTGATCCCTCAAAGGACTTGGCCAGCCAACGTGTCAGGAGCATTGCCTTAAAAGTCTTCCCTAGATCCTAGATGTCCTTCACGCCTCTCCCTTGTAGTGTTCCTTCTGTCCTGAAAAATCTCTCTCAAAAAAAGAACCAGACTGAGAAATCCGTTCATCTCTATAGGATCCTCTTCCAGGGAATGTACAGTAGAGTCTCACTTATAATAATAATAATAATAATAATAATAATAATAATAATAATAATAATAATAATAATAATCTATATATATAAAAGGGTAATGAAATTTCAGCCTAGGACAAAACAACAAAACTACACACCCCAGAAACACTAAACTTGGCAGCACAACCCCTCATCCATGCCTCTAATGTTCATACAACAAAAAGAAAAGAAAAATAAAGTCCTAATTAGAGGGAGATGAATAATTGTTTTTATCCAATTTCTGCCAGTTAGAAGGCTAAGCTCCACCCACTAGGTCTCCTAGCAACCCACTCAGCCCAGGGCCACTTCAATCAGGCCTCTTCCACACTGCCTATAAAATACAGATTATCTAATTTCAATTGGATTATATGGCAGTGTAGACTCAAGATGAACACCAACCCCAACAGTCAGACACGACTGGACTTAATGTCAGGGGAAAACCTTTACCCTTTACCTTAACTACCACCAATTCCTCAATACTTTATTTCCCATACCACCAGACTTTGCCACAGCAACACGTGGCCGGGCACAGCTAATAATAATAATAATAATAATAATAATAATAATAATAATAATAATAATAATAATAATAAGTTTATTTATATCCCGCCTCCATCTCCCCCGAAGGGGACTCGGGGCGGCTTACAGCAAAATCAAAACACAAGCAATGATAAAATATAAAACATCAAAGGACAAAAACAAAAACCAACATAAACATAAACTTATCCAACATAAACGGGCCGGCAGAACGTTGGATAAGCGAATATGTTGTATAATAAGGAGGCATTAAGGAAAAGCCTATTAAACATCAAATTAGGTTATTATTTTACAAATTAGGCATCAAAACATCATGTTAGACAACAAATTTGACAGAAAAAGCAGTTCAATAATGCTATGTAGTATTTACTGTATTTACAAATTTAGCACCAAAATATCACAATGTATTGAAAACATTGACTACAAAAATGCGTTGGATAATCCAGAACGTTGGATAAGCAAGTGTTGGATAAGTGAGACTCTACTGTAGTTGTTCCTTTCCCTCCTGACAAAGCAGCTCTTAGTTACTCCAGAATGAAAAGTCATCCAACTGCTGGAAGTATTTTTTTTTCATGTGTTGTTTTTATCAAATGCACACCACTCTGGAAAGCACCAGCTCATCTGATTCCGAAAGGCAGCTGAACCCACACCAGCAAGAAGTCACCCAACTTGGAGAAAAGAAATTGCATTGTCCGAACTGAGTTTTCAATAAATATTAGGAGGTTTGGTTGTTCCTTGCCTTGGCACTCTTGCCAGGAGTCTTGATTCTAAGCCTGAAAAATTATTGATGATCAATTGCCAAGTGTCATGATCTCCAATCTTATGACATCTCTGGGCACAGAGCAAGCGCTGACAAAGAACAGATTCCAGCCATAAAACTGGCCAGCCATAAAACCTCTGGTATGTGAGAGCCCCTATATAAATGGGCTACAGAGAAGATTCTGGTATTCCATACAAAATGTGAGGTTCTCTTCTTCCTGTAGTGCTGTGGGTTAAGTCCTCCAGAAGAAAGCACCAAAACACACCCTGGGTAAATTCAAACAGGTTTATTGTATGGAATACCAGAATCTTCTCTGTAGCCCATTTATATAGGGGCTCTCACATACCAGAGGGTAATTGAGGTTTTATGGCTGGCACAAGACACACGCTGGTAGATTCCAACAGGTTTTATTGTACAGAATATCAGAATCTTCTCTGTAGCCCATTTATATAGGGGCTCTCACATACCAGAGGGTAATTGAGGTTTTATGGCTGGCCAGTTTTATGGCTGGCATCTGTTCTTTGTCAGCGCTTGCTCTGTGTCCGGAGATGTCATAAGATCGGAGATCATGACACCAAGAAAAGACTGCCGATGCCACTAAAGTGGAGGCCAAACCCTGTGAATGACCAGATTGAAACCTGCTTGTCCGCTGGCTCTGGTGAAAATTCATTTGGAGTCACAAACGGAACAAAACTAGAAACGCTAAGCTTGGGCCAGACTCAAAAACATTTGGCTCCGCAAAGAGGGAGTTCCTAATTTATCTTTCCCGTTCCCAAATAGGCACTTTAATTATCTTATAAAATGCTTTCAACGCACCCCAGTACTTTATAGGAGTTCAGAAGTAGATTTAGAAAAGCACATTGGTGGCACACGAACAATGGTGGCATGACCTCTTGAAAGTTAGTTGCTCCTGTTTTGAAAACTGAACCCGCACTAAGCACAGAGTTGGAAATCCTTATTTTGCAAAAATTAACAGACTTGTCTCGAACCTGGAAGCTAAAGAGAAGGCTGGGCGGATCCAAAACTTTCCCTTGTTAACTGGTCAACGTGGTCCCTGGTCAAAAAAAAGGTTGGGAACCACTGTTGTAGACAAAACTGATAATGGACATAAGAACAGGTGAAGCAGACTTTGAGACAAGGCCAACCATGAGATTCTTGAACGGTGTTGAAATGTATTAACGCCAGATTGTTTTTTGAAAATTTCGGGGCTCGCCAAATGACTTTGTATATGTACATCTATGCAGTTAATGTGCCTTATTGTGGTTTGAGGAGGGCAAGGGAAGTACTTTCCCATGCTTTAGGAATTATAGGATTTGAAATCCAAAACATTTGGAGGGCCGAAGTTTGCCCAGGCCTGGTCTAGACTGTAAAAATAATGCAGTTTAACTGCCATGGAATCCTGAGAGTTTTAACTTCACAAGGTCTTTCGCCTTCTCTGCTCAAGTGCTGGTGCCGCACCGAACTACAACTCCCAGGATTCCATAGCATCGAGCCATGGCAGTGAAAGTGGTGCGAAACTGCATTCGTCAACAATGTAGACGCAGCCCATGTGTGCCGATAGGATTTACAGTTTGGATAATCATTGGCTCAGGTTTGAGAGCGACAAAGTACAAAGGGAAGGAGGTTGAAAGAGAGAAAGGAAGTATCTATTAAACTATATGAAACTATTTATTAGACATGTCCAAAAAAATCGTTTTGAATCGTATATCGGAATTATTTCGGATTGTTCTCGCTCTTTGATACGCATTCCGAGACATTGTCTCACAGCGTAACCAGCAATGTTATTCGAACCATTGTTGGCCCATTCTCTAATTGTCTCTTAATGTTTCATTAATTTTCCCCCCAAATTTTTTTAATATATTTTTTAAAATATTTTTTAAAAAATTGTTTCTGCAACCTACCTAGAATGGGAGCTTAGTGCAGCCTAACATGGCTGCCACTCCCCGGCCAATCAGAAGCTTCCATGATGGACGCAAAGGTGGGGGCTAACGTCCTCTGCGTCTACATGGAAGATTGCCATACAAGCCCGGTGTGTAGCGATTGCGCATGTGTGTCCGCCATTTTAGAAACATTAAGAATCATTACGAATTTTCGGAAATATCCGAAATTTTTGGGTGAAAAAATCGGAAATACTTTCTATATCGAAGCGCCAGCACCCCCTACTTTAGAAACGAGAATTGAAACATTTTTTTCATCGATCGGACATGCCTAGTGCCAATGGGATTTTCAGTTTGGATAATCATTGGCTTGGGTTTGAGAGAGACAAAATACAAAGGGAAGGAGGTTGAAAGAGAGAAAGGAAGTATCTATTAAACTATATGAAACTATTTATATAAACGAGATATATATTGCTATTTGTACAGAGAGGAAGACCAAGAGAGGAGACGCAATGGAGCCACTTTGCACTTTGCGGCAACCGGTGGAAGGACGGATGCAAAACAATGCTATTGAAGCCAAAAGGGAACCGCTTTTGCAGTTTTGTACAAAAAATGGTGTTTAACCCATAGGAATGCTTAGGATGATGGCATCGCGACAGGTTCCATGAACCCAGTTACAAAGGACCCCCCCTATATAATGATTGATGTCTATAGATCAAAGTAACCAAGGCAGATCTACATGTACACTTAGCGCAGTTTGATACCACTCGATCTGCCATGGCTCAATGGTACGGAATCTCGGGAGTTGTCGTTCCGAAAAGTCAGACTCTTTGGCCTTTTCTGCCAAAAAGTGCCAAACGACAATTCCCAGGATTTCATCGCATTGAGCCATGGCAGTCAAAGTGGCACCAAACTGCATTAATTCTACAGTGTAGATGCCTCCCAGGAGAAGAAGAGAAACTTGGGACACTCTCAAAGTAAGCGAGGCTTCATTTACACTGCCATTATGATGCAGATTGAACTGGATTACCGTATATACTCGAGTATAAGCCGACCCGGATATAAGCCGAGGCACCTAATTTTTTCCACAAAAACTGGGGAAACTTATTGACTCGAGTGTAAGACGAGGGTGGGAAATGCAGCAGCTATTAGTAAATTTCAAAAATAAAAAAATCATAATAAATTAATAAAATTACATTACAGTAGAGTCTCACTTATTCAAGCTAAACGGGCCGGCAGAAGCTTGGATAAGCGAATATCTTGGATAATAAGGAGGGATTAAGGAAAAGCCTATTCAACATCAAATCAGGTTATGATTTTATAAATTAAGCACCAAAACATCATGTTATACAACAAATTTGACAGGAAAAGTAGTTCAATCCGCAGTAATGCTAGGTAGTAATTACTGTATTTATGAATTTAGCACCAAAATATCACGATATATTGAAAACATTGACTACAAAAATGCATTGGATAATCCAGAACGTTGGATAAGTGAGACTCTACTGTATATGGTAGTGTAGATCCAGTTTGAGGCCCTTTCTACACTGCCATATCATCTGGATTCTCAAATCAGATAATGCAGATGATCTGCTTCGAACTTGATTATATGTGTCTACACTGCCATATAATCCAGTTCAAAGCAGATGGTCGGGACTCAGAAACTGGGTTATATAGCAGTGTATATTGAGCCTGAGACCTGAATATCATCCGGATTATCAAATCTGATAATCCAGATTATCTGTTTTGAACTGAATTATATATGTCTACACTGCCATATAATCCAGTTCAAAGCAGATAATCTGGATTTTATATGGCAGTGTAGAAGGGGCCAGAGTCTAAACTAACCATATAATGCAGTTCAATCTGCATCAAATTACCAGTGTAGACAGGGCCTGAGAAAGCGGAGGCTTAATTTGGAACGTTGGGAAAGTTTGCTGACATATTTTGTACCTTCTGTTCGGGTAAAATGGTTTTTATTAAGAGAGAGAAAAGTTGTGCATTTTAGTCTCAACCTGTAATTTGTATTAAAAGAAAAAAGGTGGGATTGATAGCCCAAACTTGCTAGCTAAAGATAAGAATTTCTTCAGCCATTGGACAACGTCAACCTTTTCTTGGATATTGGACCTGATCCCGAAATGCCCATCAAACTGAACACAAAGGCCTGATCATGGGAACAGAACGGCGTGTGACCTTGATCCTCGTACGATGAAAAATGATAAATATGTACTGTACTTCATTCTTTTTTTCTTTGTGTTTATCCACTGGAGAAGATTTTGCACTAAAATAAAAGTGTGATTTGGGGGGGGGGGGGGCGTGGAACTGAAAGGGAGCGATGTCTTTTCTTCCGTTTAGAACAATGACACTAAAATAAAAAGGAATATATCAGATTTTAGACATGTCTTTGCAACGTTGCTTCATTGGTGGGGATTGAATATAAACACGAACAAGAAAAAAAAGAGCCGTGGAAATGAGATACATCTCAAAAGCAAAGTGTTAGGTTCTCTTCTCCCAGTTGTGCTGTGGGTCAGTCTTCCACCAGAAGAAAGCACCAAGACACACGCTGGTAGATTCCAACAGGTTTTATTGTACAGAATACCAGAATCTTCTCTGTAGCCCATTTATATAGGGGCTCTCACATACCAGAGGGTAATTGAGATTTTATGTCTGGCCCAAGACACACGCTGGTAGATTCCAACAGGTTTTATTGTACAGAATACCAGAATCTTCTCTGTAGCCCATTTATATAGGGGCTCTCACATACCAGAGGGTAATTGAGGCTGGCCCAAGACACACGCTGGAATATTCCAACAGATTTTATTGTACAGAATACCAGAATATTCTATGTAGCCCATTTATATAGGGGCTCTCACATACCAGAGGGTAACTGAGATTTTATGTCTGGCCCAAGACACACGCTGGTAGATTCCAACAGGTTTTATTGTACAGAATACCAGAATCTTCTCTGTAGCCCATTTATATAGGGACTCTCACATACCAGGGGGTAATTGAGGCTGGCCCAAGACACACGCTGGAATATTCCAACAGATTTTATTGTACAGAATACCAGAATATTCTATGTAGCCCATTTATATAGGGGCTCTCACATACCAGAGGGTCATTGAGGTTTTATGGCTGGCCCAAGACACACGCTGGTAGATTCCAACAGGTTTTATTGTACAGAATACCAGAATCTTCTCTGTAGCCCATTTATATAGGGGCTCTCACATACCAGAGGGTAACTGAGATTTTATGTCTGGCCCAAGACACACGCTGGTAGATTCCAACAGGTTTTATTGTACAGAATACCAGAATATTCTCTGTAGCCCATTTATATAGGGGCTCTCGCATACCAGAGGGTAATTGAGGTTTTATGGCTGGCATCTGTTCTTTGTCAGCGCTTGCTCTGTGTCCGGAGATGTCAAAGATCGGAGATCATGACACATAGGAGGAAGAAAGTTGGATTTATTTCGCCAGAGAATTTTGTCTCTAGGGATGCGATACCAATTGGAGAAGGAGAAAAATATTACACAGTTTTTAAAAAGTCCCGAAAGCAATTTCCGGTTGGGATGTTATTTAGCACCAGGAGAATAATAAGAGAGAAAGCTAATAAGACAACGGCGAAATTGCTGCGGAGGGAGAGAAGAGCTTGAAACTGCGGAGAAAATGCAAAGCCCTAAGAAACTGACATATTGCCACGGCCAGGACATTAAAGGAGCCTTTATTAGAATATACGCACTTGGCCGTGCATTAAATCAAGGGCACCGCTTGCCATTAAGAGGCCTTGCAAAGTTCATAAATAAGGAGCAGATTATAGCACCGAGAAAATGAAAAGTAAAATCGAAGAAGGAAACGAAGGAGCGGGAGAGGAGTATTAATAAATGAAAACGTGGTATTTCCAATGCCCAGGAAGTAAAATATAATCTGAAGAAGGAGTAAATACTCCCTCGGTACAGAAGACCAATAAACAATGGGTTATTGGCTTCCGGCGGCCAATTCTTTATCTCCGCTTTCCAATTTATTTGCAACAGGTCGAGAGTCCTTCTTCCACACAATGGCTGAAGATAAGGAAAAGCACCCAGATTTCTTTTTAAAAAAATACAGTTTGAGTCTGTATTTTAAACATATGGGACCAGAAGTGAGAGATAAATCAATTGATCATAGAGATATTTTGGAGATGGGACCCAAGTCAAACACAAAATTCACTAATGCTTTGTATACACATAGCTAGGAAGTAATTTTTTAACACAATATTATTATTAATAATAATATTATTAAGGTATTAATAATAACATTAATTACAGTAGAGTCTCACTTATCCAAGACTCGCTTATCCAAGGTTCTGGATTATCCAACGCATTTTTGTATTTATTTATTTCATTTATTTATTTCATTTATTTCATTTATATACCGCTTTTCTCACCCCTGGGGGGACTCAAAGCGGTTCACATCAAATAAATGGCAAAAATTCAATGCCTCACATACGATCGAAAACAGTATTATCACACATCTAAAACAAAAACATAGGACTATAAATTAAACCATTAAAACTATAAACCATCAAACATAAACATGTTATGCAATATTTACATAAAGTTCATGATGAAGGTTTGGGAATTAGGTATTTTCAATATGCTAACAGCAGGTTATCTTTGCCACCTGAGTCAGAAGTGTTGCAATAATATTTTTGTAGTCAATGATTTCAATATATCATGATATTTTGGTGCTAAATGTGTAAATACAGTAATTACAACATAATATTACTGCGTATCGAACTACAGTAGAGTCTCACTTATCCAACATAAACGGGCCGGCAGAACGTTGGATAAGTGAATATGTTGGATAATAAGGAGAGATTAAGGAGAAGCCTATTAAACATCAAATTAAGTTATGATTTTACAAATTAAGCACCAAAACATCATGTTAGACAACAAATCTGGCAGAAAAAGTAGTTCAATACACAGTAATGCTATGAATAACAAAATATTCTCTGTAGCCCATTTATATAGGGGCTCTCACATACCCGAGGGTAATTAAGGCTGGCCCAAGACACACGCTGGTAGATTCCAACAGTTTTTATTGTACAGAATACCAGAACCTTCTCTGTAGCCCATTTATATAGGGGCTCTCACATACCAGAGGGCAATTGAGATTTTATGTCTGGCCCAAGACACACGCTGGTAGATTCCAACAAGTATAATGTTGGATAATAAGGAGAGATTAAGGAGAAGCCTATTAAACATCAAATTAAGTTATGATTTTACAAATTAAGCACCAAAACGTCATGTTAGACAACAAATGTGCCAGAAAAAGTAGTTCAATACACAGTAATGCTATGTAGTAATTACTGTATTTACGAATTTAGCACCAAAATATCATGATATATTGAAAACATTGACTACAAAAATGCGTTGGATAATCCGGAACATTGGATAAGTGAGGCTTGGATAAGCGAGACTCTACTGTAATTTATTATTTTTTCTCTATGATTATTGTTATGGTTACATTTATTATTTTACTCTATGTATTATTATTACATTTATTATTTTACTCTATTATTATTGTTACTATTACATTTATTATTTTACTCTATTATTGCCATTACTATTACATTTATTATTTTATTCTAATTATTTTTACATTTATTACTTGAGTCTATTATTATTATATTTATTATTTTAGTGTATTTATTACTATTGGATGGATACGTAATCCCATTTACATTGAAGAAGGTTAAAGTAATGATTTAATCAGAGTTGGACAGTTTTATCCTAAATTACAGTTTCATGTAAATATTCAAAAACATTTAACCTACTGATGCCTCAATTCATGTAATTTGGATAAGTGAGACACTACTGTATTACAGTAGAGTCTCACTTATCCAAGCCTCACTTATCCAAGCTTCTGGATTATCCAAGGCATTTTTGTAGTCAATGTTTTCAATACATCGTGATATTTTGGTGCTAAATTCATAAATACAGTAATTTGTTGTATAACATGACGTTTTGGTGCTTAATTTATAAAATCATAACCTAAATTGATGTTTAATAGGCTTTTCCTCAATCCCTCCTTATTATCCAAGGTATTCGCTTATCCAAGCTTCTGCCAGCCCATTTAGCTTGGATAAGTGAGACTCTACTGAAATAATAATAATAAATACAGGAAAATAACACATGTAATAATAAATAGAGTAGAATAATAAACGTAATAATAATAATATCAGAGTATAATAAATGTAATAGTAGCAACAATAATAGTGAGACTCTACTGTATTACAATATATCATTAATAATAATATTAATATTGATATTATTGATATTACAGTAGATTCTCACGTATCGAACTTAAACGGGCCGGCAGAATGTTGGATAAGCGAATATGTTGGATAATAAGGAGGTATTAAGGAAAAGCCTATTAAACATCAAATTAGGTTATGATTTTACAAATTAAGCACCAAAACATCATGTTAGACAACAAATCTGCCAGAAAAAGTAGTTCAATACGCAGTCATGTTATGTTGTAATGACTGTATTTACGAATTTAGCACCAAAATATCACGATGTATTGAAAACATTGACTACAAAAATGGCTTGGATTATCCAGAACATTGGATAAGTGAGGCTTGGATCAGTTTAAAAACGACTCAGATGTGTCATTTCCTGCTGACCCTGAACAAGATTTCAGAACTTCTCTCTTCCTCTTCAGCTGACTTTTTTTTTTTTGCTGACCACCCTAAAAATGTCATTACCCCTATGATGTGTCCTGCTCCTCCCAGTTCCTCTTTGACATCTTTTTTCTGCTGACCAAAGCGGGAAAAACACAGAGAATCATCCAGGACTAGCGTTGGAAGGGACCCCAAAGGGCCATCTAGTCTAACCTCACGCCTTGCTGAAAGCACTCCCGAATGATGCCCAAGCAAGCTCTCTTCTCAAGACCCCCCCAAACAAGAACGTTTGCCAATGATTTCTTCTTACGGGCATATCTACACTGTCAAATGAATGCAAGTTGACCCCACTTTAACTCATGTGGCTTCATGCTATGGACCTGGACTGATTCATGGATGAAGCATGAGGATCTTGGATGAACGGATTTAACCATATGTCTTATATTTATATTGTACTAGCTGTGCCCGGTCACGCGTTGCTGTGGCGAAGTATGGTGGTATGGGAAATAAAGTACAGTAGAGTCTCACTTATCCAAGCCTCGCTTATCCAAGCTTCAGGATTATCCAAGCCATTTTTGTAGTCAATGTTTTCAATATATCGTGATATTTTGGTGCTAAATTCGTAAATATAGTAATTACTACATAGCATTACTGCACACGGAACTACTATTTCTGTCAAATTTGTTGTATAACATGATGTTTTGGTGCTTAATTTGTATAATGATTACCTAATATGATGTTTAATTGGCTTTTCCTGAATCCCTTCTTATTGTCCAACATATTCACTTATCCAACGTTCTGCCGGCCTGTTTATGTTGGATAAGTGAGACTCTACTGTATATTTATAATCTTATATTTTCTGCTTAGAACTGGATTATATGAGGCCCTTTCTACACAGCTGTATAAAATACACACTGAAGTGGATTATATGGCAGTGTGGCGTCAAGATAATCCAGTTCAAAGCAGATAATCTGTATCTTATAGGCAGTGTGGAAGAGGCCTAAATGAGGCCTAACTCTTTCTGTCCCCTGGGCTGAGTGGGTTGCTAGGAGACCAAGTGGGCGGAGCTTAGCCTTCTAACTGGCAGCAATTGGATAAAAAAACAATTATTCCTCTCCCTCTAATTAGGACTTTATTTTTCTTTTCTTTTTCTTGTATCAACCTAGAGGCATGGATGAGGAGTTGTGCTGTCAATTTTCGAGGTTGGGGGGCCTTTAGTTTTGTTGTTTTGTTGGTCGCCGGGATTCCATCACTCTTTTATATATATAGATTTAATTGTTCTTAATGGATTTTATATATTGTTATGATTTTAACTACCGTATATACTCGAATATAAGCCGACCCGAATATAAGCTGAGGCATCTAATTTTACCACAAAAAAACTGGGAAATCATTGATTCGAATATAAGCTGAGGGTGGGAAATTTCAGAAATAAAAATAGATACCAAAAACAGGGTTGTTGTATGTCTTTTGGGCTGTGTGGCCATGTTCCAGAAGCATTCTCTCCTGACGTTTTGCCCACATCTATGGCAGGCATCCTCAGAGGTTGTGAGGTATGGATAAACTAGGCAAGGAAGGAAAAAATATATATCTGTGGAGAGTCTAGGGTGTGGCAAGAGTCTTTTGTCACTGGGAAGCCAGCATTAATGTTTCAGTTAATCACCCTAATTACCAAATACCAAAAAATTACATTAATTGAGGCATCAGTAGGTTAAATGTTTTTGAATATTTACATCAAGCTCAAATTTAAGATAAGACTGTCCAGCTCTGATTAAATCATTATTCTCATCTTCTTCAAAGTAAATGTGCTTATGTATCCTTTTAATAATAATAGAGTAAAATAATACATGTAATAATAATAGTAAATACAGGAAAATAATACAAGTATTAATAAATAGAGTAAAATAATAAATATAATAATAATATCAGAGTGAAATTATAAATGTATTATTATTAATAAAAAATAGAGTAAAATAAATATAATAGTAGCAACAATAGAGAAAATAAGTGTTGTCGAAGGCTTTCATGGCCGGGATCACAGGGTTGTTGTATGTCTTTCGGGCTGTGTGGCCATGTTCCAGAAGCATTCTCTCCTGACGTTTTGCCCACATCTATGGCAGGCATCCTCAGAGGTTGTGAGGAATATATCTCCATGTTCCAGAAGCATTCTCTCCTGACGTTCCGCCCACGTCTATGACAGGCATCCTCAGAGGTTGTGAGGAATATATCTCCATGTTCCAGAAGCATTCTCTCCTGTGCGTTAGCCTCACAACCTCTGATGATGCCTGCCATAGACGTGGGCGAAACGTCAGGAGAGAATGCTTCTGGAACATGGCCACACAGCCCGAAAGACATACAACAACCCAATAGAGAAAATAAATGTAATAATACCAATAATAATAGAGAAAAATAATAAATGTACCATATATTCTCGAGTATAAGGTGACCCAAATATAAGCCAACCAGGACCCTCTCCCACGTATAAGCCGAGGGAGGCTTTTTCAGTCTTAAAAAAAGGGCTGAAAAACTAGGTTTATACTTGAGTATATACAGTATATAGATAGACAGGTACAGACATATAAATACATAGGGATTGCAAATACATGCAGGGGGTTAATGCCTATATATCTTTAGGAGAGTTTGACAAATATTTCAGGGGAAAATGCTTTTATAAGATTGATGGATATACAGTAGAGTCTCACTTATCCAACATAAACGTTGGATAAGCGAATATGTTGGATAATAAGGAGGCATTAAGGAAAAGCCTATTAAACATCAAATTAGGTTATGATTTTAAAAATTAAGCATTAAAACATCATGTTAGACAACAAATTTGGCAGAAAAAGTAGTTCAATACGCAGTAATGTGATGTAGTAATTACTGTATTTACACATTTAGCACCAAAATATCATGATGTATTGAAAACATTGACTACAAAAATGGCTTGGATAATCCAGAACCTTGGATAAGCGAGTCTTGGATAAGTGAGATTCTATTGTATATATATTTTCCTTCTTCCTGACTTGCAAGGGCCTCTTTCCCTTTTCAAAACATTTCCTTTGTTTAAGAGCGAGGGAGGCTTTGGAAAACACACTGATAAGGGAGGGTAAGAGAGAAATAGATCCATCTTGTCTCCTTGCTCCAGCTGAAGGCCCCTCCTACCACTAACATGCTTTGTGTGTGTGTGTGTGTGTGTGTTTGTGTATATATATATATGTGTGTGTGTGTGTGTGTATACACATGCACACACACATGAATATATATAATATTAATATTAATAATAATATTATGTTGTAATACAATGTAATAATAATTATAATTCACTATTATAATTGTATATTTATATTACATGCAATATTACTAATAATATTGCAATATAGTTGTATAATATAATATACTAGCTGTGCCCGGCCACGCGTTGCTGTGGAAAAGTGGTGGTGGTATTGGTTAAAAATTGTTGTGTAATTTTTATTTGACATTTGTATTTTTTTATTAATTTTATTGTAAGTTATCTTTTTATTTATTATATTTTATTATTTTCTTGTATTATTTTAGTTATTTTCTGTTTTTATAGTATTTTATTGTATTCATCTTTTAGTGTTTTTAATTATTTTTTATTGGGTTGCTAGGAGACCAAGTTGGAGGAGCTTAGCCTTCTAACTGGCAGCAATTGGATAAAAGCCATTATTCCTCTCCCTCTAATTAGGACTTTATTTTTCTTTTCTTTTTGTTGTATCAACCTAGAGGCGCGGATGATGGGTTGGGTTGTCAAATTTCGAGGTTGGAGGGCCTGTAGTTTTGTTGTTTTGTGGGTCGCCGTGATGCCATCACTCTTTTATATATATCGATTGTATGTGTATATATACTTGTAAACCGCCCTGAGTCCCCTTCGGAGTGAGAAGGGCGGTACAGTAGAGTCTCACTTATCCAACGTAAACGGGCCGGCAGAATGTTGGATAAGCGAATATGTTGGATAATAAGGAGGCATTAAGGAAAAGCCTATTAAACATCAAATTAGGTTATGATTTTACAAATGAAGCACCAAAACATCATGTTAGACAACAAATTTGGCAGAAAAAGTAGTTCAATAGGCAGTAATGCTATGTAGTAATTACTGTATTTATGAATTTAGCACCAAAATATCACGATATATTGAAAACATTGACTACAAAAATGCGTTGGATAATCCAGAACGTTGGATAAGCGAGTGTTGGATAAGTGAGACTCTATTGTATATAAATGTCGCAAATAAATAAAATAAATAAATATTGCAAGCCATGGCCTCCAGGTTCTGTTGCCCAGCCAATTCAAAAAAAGGGCTGAAAAACTCAGCTTATTTTTGAGTATATACGGTAACTATTCTTTCCCCGCTCCTCTGCTTTTCTCCTCTTGGCCAGTTTCCCTTCTTGTCCTTTGCCTTCACCTGTCCCTGGGCAGCCCAATAAGGACCATTACAATCCGCCTTTCATTCCTTGCCAAAGCTTCCTTGGCTATTTTGGGAGTGTTTCTAACTTTTTTTTTTTCTTGTAGGATTATAACTAAAGTTGAGGTTGAGGAGCAAGGAGGGACTTTTGGCCTTTTTTTGTTGACTATTCGGTTACAAAGGGGAAGTTTCTTTCCTCGTCCCCGCCTTCCGTCTTGTTGCTGCCAGACCACAAAAGGGACACGGAGAGGAAGACTTCTCCTTCGACGGACCAAAGACCTTTCCTTGGAAGTGTTGCCAGGACCAGCCAGCATGAAGTCCTTTGGAGGTCCCATCACCATCGTCCTCTTCTTCCTCCTCATCCACACTGCAAGTAAGTCAAAATAAGACCACTTTCGTCGCCCCGAACTTTCCAGTTTCGTGTGGTTGGCACTGGGTGTTTTGGCCTTCAGTGCCCAGAAGATCTTTAGGGCTTCTAGGAACAAAACTCTAGACTTTTTTTAAAAAAAAATTATTTAGAATTTTCAAATACAGTGCACAATTAAAAACGGGGATAGGTGTAGATACATGAGGGTAAAAAAGAAAAGGAAAATAAAAAAAATAAAAAAATAAAATACAGCAGAGTCTCACTTATCCAACACTCGCTTATCCAACGTTCTGGATTATCCAACACATTTTTGTAGTCAATGTTTTCAATATATCGTGATATTTTGGTGCTAAATTCATAAATACAGTAATTACTACATAGCTTGACTGCGTATTGAACTACTTTTTCTGCCAAATTTGTTGTCTAACATGATGTTTTGGTGCTTCATTTGTAAAATCATAACCTAATTTGATATTTAATAGGCTTTTCCTTAATGCCTCCTTATTATCCAACATATTCGCTTATCCAACATTCTGCCGGCCCGTTTATGTTGGATAAGTGAGACTCTACTGTACACAGAACAAGTGAGGGTATAAAAAAGAAAAGGGAAAAATAAAGGGAAAGGGACAGGGGATGGGGGGGTAGCATCGTAAAGAATAACATATTTCAGGGAACGTCAAACATAAAAAATTATTTCTAATTTACCCTAGCACTCAAGACCTGGCTCTTTACTAGAGCTTTTAATCTATGCTAATTTTATCAATACAGTAGAGTCTCACTAATCCAAGCCTCGCTTATCCAAGCCTCTGGATAATCCAAGCCATTTTTGTAGTCAATGTTTTCAATATATCGTGATATTTTGGTGCTAAATTCGTAAATACAGTAATTACAACATAACATTACTGCATATTGAACTATTTGAACTACAAATTTTCTGTCAAATTTGTTGTATAACATAATGTTTTGGTGCTTAATTTGTAAAATCATAACTTAATTTGATGTTTAATAGGCTTTTCCTTAATCCCTCCTTATTATCCAAGATATTCGCTTATCCAAGCTTCTGCCGGCCCGTTTAGCTTGGATAAGTGAGACTCTACTGTATTTGTATGTATGTATTTTTATCCTTTACAATTTCATCTTGTAAATCGCCTAGAGCATCATGGATGGAGGGCGATTAATAAGTAATTAAATGATGATGATGATGATGATAAAGGGAAATAATCTTCCATTCTTCAGATTTATAATTTACAACACTGTATTCAAACCTTAAATTTCCATTTAAACAAACTATTAAACGTATTTCAAATCATTTCTTAAGATATTCTTCCAGTTTGCCCCAATTTGTCCTTCTAGCAACATTTCCTCTCGTTTCCTTTCAAAAGGAACGTGAGTTTGCCCATGTTTTGTATTTCTTCTAACTTGTATATCCACAGGTCTTTTTTCGGGATATCCTCCAGTTTCCACATTTTCGCAAAGGTCATTCTAGCGGCTGTAGCACAATATGTAAATAAAATGTCATCATTTTTGTCCAATTTATTCTCATTGTCTAAAATTCCTAATAAATAATATTCTGGTTTTAATGAAAATTTCTTTTGTAAAATTAACTGTGTTTCTTGATGGATCATTTTCCAATATTTTTTTGATTTTTCACGTGATAAAACGAGCCTTCCTGAGTTTTACATTTCCAACATCTTTTATCATAGTTTTTATACATTAAACCTATTTTTTTGGTGTCATGTACCACCTATGGAAGACTTTTAGCCAGTTTTCTTTTAGATCAGAAGCGTATGTATATCTTAGCTTTTTATTCCAAATCTCTTCCCATTCTATTAATTTAATCGGTCGTCCAATATTTCTCGCCCATTTTATCATACAATTTTTAATTTCCTCTGTTTCTGTTGCCCATTCTAAAAGTACGGTATAAATTTTTGAAATTGTTTTCTTCTTACTCGTCATAATTTTGTCCCATAGATTGTCTACCACGCTAAAACCTTCTTTTTTTAAAATCCTTATTAAACTGTTCTTTTAATTGAGCAAGCTGGAACCAAGAGGTGCCTGGAAATTTCTCTTTTATTTCTTCTTGTGATTTTAACACGTATCCAATACTATCCATCTTCCTTTTTAATCAACATATCCTTATGTCTTGGCCAATTTATCCAACCTAATACAGTAGAGTCTCACTTATCCAAGCTAAACGGGCCAGCAGAAGCTTGGATAAGCGAATATCTTGGATAATAAGGAGGGATTAAGGAAAAGCCTATTAAACATCAAATGAGGTTATGATTTTACAAATTAAGCACCAAAACATCATGTTATACAACAAATTTGGCAGAAAAAGTCGTTCAATACGCAGTAATGTTATGCTGTAATTACTGCATTTACGAATTTAGCACCAAAATATCACGATATATTGAAAACATTGACTACAAAAATGGCTTGGATTATCCAGAAGCTTGGATAAGCGAGGCTTGGATAAGTGAGACTACTGTATGTTTCTCTGGTCAGCTTCCAAGGGTGAAATCCACAAAGGAATCTTATTATTGTAAAAACGTATCTTATATTGTAAAAACGTATCTTATATTTTTCCCAAATTTTTATTCCCGGCCTGTGGTGCAGTCTGGAGAGCAAGCCAGCTGCAACCAGCTGCAATGAATCACTTAATGCTTAATTTGTAAAATCATAACCTAATTTGATGTTTAATAGACTTTTCCTTGATCAGTCCTTATAATCCAAGATATTCGCTTATCCAAGCTTCTGCCGGCCCGTTTAGCTTGGATTAGTGAGACTCTACTGCAGGGGTCCCCAAACTAAGGCCCGGGGGCCGGATGCGGCCCTCCAAGGTCATTTACCTGGCCCCCGCCCTCATTTATAATATAATATTTTTATATCATTTTAAATAATATAATATATTGTATATACATATAATATTGATAATAATATTATAATGTTAGACAATATAATACTAATAATAATACCATATAATAATATTAATTATATGTTATATATTACATATAATATTACAGTATAGTGGTATAGTTCAATATAGTAATATATAATGCTAATATTGTGATATGCTAATAATATAATATATTGTATGTACATACAGTTGCTCTGGAGTGAGAAGGTGAGAAGGGCAGGATATAAATGTAATAAATAAATGTAGTAAATGAATAAATAAATAATTTTAGACTTAGTCTCGCCCAAAGTCTGAAATGACTTGAAGTCACACAACAACAACAATCCTAATTAACTTGACTATCTCATTGGCCAGAAGCAGGCCCACACTTCCCATTGAAATCCTGATAGGTTTATGTTGTTAACTATTGTTTTCATTTCTAAACATTGTATTGTTCTTTTGTTGTTGTTGTTTTGCACTACAAATAAGACATGTGCAGTGTGTACCGGAATTTGTTTGGATTTTTTTTTTCAAATGATAATTCGGCCCCTCCACAGTCTGAAGGATAGTGGACCGGCCCCCTGCTTAAAAAGTTTGAGGACCCCTGCTCTACTGTATATAGATGTGTTATGTTGTTATGTAATGTTTGCGTTGCTTTTTTGACTGTAAACCGCCCTGAGTCCCATCCGGGAGATAAGGCGGTATATAAATAAAGTTTTATTATTATTATTATTTCCCAGGAGCGACGGTCCGCACGGCGAATTTCTCCACCCAGGTGGGCCAGTCGGTCACTCTGGACGCGGAGATCCCCAAAGGGGCCACTTTTGCCAACATCCAACTCCGATCGGCCTCCCTGCGCCGGGCCCTGGCCTTGTGGATCCCGGGGAAGCCGGTCACCGTCCTCTCCCCACAGTTTTCGGGACGGATCGCCTTCGAGGAAGACGGGCACGAGTTCCAGATCAGCCACCTGAGGCTGGAAGACGGAGGCACCTTTGAAATTTTGATGGAGAATGCTGAAGGCGTTACGAAAGACTTGGAGAAATACGTCGTCTTCGTGTTCAGTGAGTAAGATCTGAGCTCGGGGTGTAATTGTCAACAACTTCTGTTTTGTCCATGTATGTCGATGACTTCAAGTTTCCCGGTCAACAATCAATCAATAAATTAATTAATTACATCAGTTCTACCCTGCCCTTCTCACCCATCAGGGGACTCAGGGCGGCTTACAATATAAACATACACATTAAAAACAGTTGTCATCAAATTTAAAAATCCATCAAGATTAAAAATTACAATAAAATTAAGAATATCCATTAAAATATACATAACTAGCTGTGCCCGGCCACGCGTTGCTGTGGCGAAGTCTGGTGGTATGGGAAATAAAGTCTTGAGGAATTGGTGGTAGTTAAGGTCAAGGGTAAAGGTTTTACCTTACATTAAGTCCATTATAAATGGGTTCTATAGCTGTGTGGAAGGGCCTTGAGTCTACACTGCCATATAATCCAGTTAAAATCAGATAATCTGTATTTTATAGGCAGTGAGGAAGAGGCCTAAGTGAGGCCTAACTCTGCCTGTCCTCTGGGCTGAGTGGGTTGCTGGGAGACCAAGTGGGCGGAGCTTAGCTTTCTAACTGGCAGCAATTGGATAAAAACAATTATTCCTCTCCCTCTAATTAGGACTTTATTTTTCTTTTCTTTTTGTTGTATCAACCTAGAGGCATGGATGAGGGGTTGTGCTGTCAATTTTCGAGGTTGTGGGGTGTTTACTTTTGTTGTTTTGTCCGCTGCCGTGATGCCATCACTCTTTTATATATATAGATTATACATTTAAATATACATTTAAGGCACTTTCCATGTTCATGTGGGGTCTGTCAGTAGGTCATATATTCTTATCTCATTTTTGCTGTTACTCATTAAGCCCTGGAAGGAGAGCCAGGAGAACCTGCTCTCTTGATCCAAGGGATGTTGTCAAGTTGGAAGAATCGGTACCCTGCATCCATCTTAATAGGGCCAGAACAATCCCAATTAATCCTCTGCCTTCCTATATTTTTCATTGGCCTTGAAATTGTACCGTTTCTTCCTCCTTCCCCTCCCTTTGTCTTCAGCTTTCTTCGGTTGCTGCAAACCAAATTCCAAGGGCAAAAAGTCGTTTTCACTCCTTTAATCTCTTTGCATTCCATTAATTCCAGTCATGCATTGGAGTTTTCTTCCCTGGATTTTTTTTTTATTTTTTTTAGCAGAGGCTGGATGGCCATCTGTCAGGAAGGCTTGGATTGTATTTTCCTGCCCCTTGCACACTCTTTTTCTTCTTTTCCACAGATGTCAGCGTCGTCTCCGCCAGTCGGTTTGACAACCAGTCCTGCAGCATGGATTTGCTTTGTGAGGCCGGGGACTGGGAGCCGAGCGGTGAGCTATACCTGGACGCAGACATCCACGGGCTCCACCGTCTCCCGGAGCCCCTGGCACCACCTTGTCATGGAGCCCAAAGACAAAGCGGACACTTACACCTGCTCCGCACAATCCCTCGGCACGCAGGGGACTTGGGACATCGAGCCCTACCCTCACTGCGGATCCGCCTCTGGGGCCCAAGGTAAGGCATGTCGTTCTCCTTTGGACTCTAACACCCATAGACCCCAACCGGGTCTTAAAATAGGCCCCTCTCATCAAACTCCGAAGCCACCCCTGAGAACAGCTCCATCCTCTGCTCCTTGA